>NC_057809.1:561838118-561846150 GCF_018294505.1 Triticum aestivum | reverse complement strand
CCCCCTCCTAGTAGGAGTAGGAAAGAGGGGAGTCCTACTCCTACTAGGAGGAGGACTCCTCCTCCTTGGCGCGCCATAGGGCCGGCCGGCCTCCTCCCCTTGCTCCTTTATATATGGGGGCAGGGGGCACCCCTAGACACACAAGTTGATCCACGTGATCGTTTTCTTAGCCGTGTGCGGTGCCCCCTTCCACCATAATCCTCGATAATATTGTAGCGGTGCTTAGGCGAAGCCCTGCGACGGTAGAACATCAAGATCGTCACCACGCCGTCGTGCTGACGGAACTCTTCCCCGACACTTTGCTGGATCGGAGTCCGGGGATCGTCATCGAGCTGAACGTGTGCTAAAACTCGGAGGTGCCGTAGTTTCAGTGCTTGATCGGTCGGGCCGTGAAGACGTACGACTACATCAACCGCGTTGTCAGAACGCTTCCGTTGTCGGTCTACAAGGGTACGTAGATCACACTCTCCCCTCTCGTTGTTATGCATCACCATGATCTTGCGTGTGCGTAGGAAATTTTTTGAAATTACTACGTTCCCCAACATGAGCATAGTTTGAAATCGAATCGGCGTGGCTGCTGGTTCAGGTTTTTACCAGTCGGACTGTCGATTCACCGGTCCAATTGTCAGTATTTTAAGTAATAAAATAATACATGTGTTTATCAATAAATGCACCAATCAATAGATAACAAATGTGTAATCAAAGGTGACCATCAGGCATCTTCGTTCTCCTGCTCGGTTGCTCCTGGTCTGGACTTTGGAATGGAGGGAGGCAACCAGACGGAAGCCTGGTCGATTAGACTAGAGCGAAGGAAGACTGAAGTTCTATGTATCAGTTTGACCAGGTGGCGGTAGCCCGTCTCCACAAACGTCAATAGAGGTGGTGCAGATGGCGGGACGCGAGAGTGGCGGGGCGGGCTAGTGGCCTGGTGCTGCTGCCACACGGAGCGACGAGGGAGAAGCGACGTCACCGCGCCATGGCGCCAAGCAAGGGTTGCGCCGGAGGGGGCACTGACACCCAATAGGGTTTGTCCGTGGATAAAATCGAGGAAAATGCTCCTAAAATTGTTGAAACCCTACTAAAAGAAGGGTTTCCTTCCTTTTCCGATTCTACCCCGAGCTTGTTCGCACGAAAGCGAGATGATTGAGGGGCTTTTTTGGAAACGATATCGAACCGACTGGTTTTCTGTGAACTGCACGGTTCATCTGTTTTTTTTGGCTCGATTGCTCGAACGGTCCGCTGCACTTCAAAAATGCCAGGATCCCTGGTTTCGGTTTCTTCCGGTCCGACCGTCAGTCTGGTCTGTGTTTTAAACTATGCATATGAGTAGCTATTAGTAAAAAATACAAATTGGGTCGGAACAATAAATCAACGGTAAACTATTTCACAAACCCTAAATTTTTCTTTTTTGCCGAGAGCTACTCAAATGTCGAAATAAGCTGAAATTTGGAGCGGACCTCACGGACCTAAGCATCTTCCGTGAAAAAAATCGGATACTTTTGTATTTTTCTACTTTTTTAATTTACTGTTCACCATGGGAGCAAATGAGCTCGGGAGCCAAATAGCCTCGGTCATTGTTTGATAGCCTACATGGGGGCAACTCAACCGGAAGCACGCACCAGAACACCTCAGTTCTTTTCTTTTACAAACAAGATGACGCCGGGGTCTCTGCATCTAAGATGCACACCCATTTTATTAAATAAAAGAAGTCCAAATGAATTGAAACAAAATGGTTTACAATAAAACACGACCATATTAGTCGGAAATAAAATTATATAGCTTATCCACATAATCAGCCACTAGCACATCAGCCAAGCTGGCTGAACAGACGCCAGCCTAGCTGCTGTGTTCCACGCTAGGTAGTCGCAAATTTGAGCAAGGCTAGAGTGTGGCACGCGACTTTCACGCCGTTCTTTAGTTGTAAATTAAAAAAATTCACACAGTCTATTACGCCTGGCTAGCTGTATGTTTCACCTCAGCCTAGGCGTTCGGGTTTACCTGAAAATTCAGGTCGGGTAATTGAGGTTACAAAAGAATCATGTTTTCAAAAATAAAACCTGAAATTGCTGAGTTTTTGCGACCCAAAAATTCAGGTTCGGGTTCAGGTAATACCATATTGCATTTTGTTGCGGGAATGCAAGAGGCAACACACACGCTGATGAGGGAGGTGCCGACGCGACACACACACTGACGAGGGTGGCGCCAACGCGAAGCTGCACCACTACAATCCGTTGAGGTAGGCGGTCGGCACAACGCTGCCCCTTGCCGCTCTCAGGCGGGGAACATAGGATTCGAAATAGGTGGCCGGCACGGTGCCTCACCACTACACTCCGTCGAGGGAGGCAGCCGGCGCGGTGCCTCACCACTGCATGCCATCGAGGGAAACAGCTGGTGAGTCACCTCTGCACGCAGTTATGGGAGGTGGCTGGCATGATGCTACCCCTTGCCGCTATCAGGCGAAGACACGGGATGTAAGAGAGGCGGCGGCTAGGTCGGGAGTTGGAGGTTGGGAACCTGGGAATGGATGTTTGTGCCTCTGTGCGTGAGAAATAGGACGTGCACACACCGACACATGGGTTGGGAGAGTGTATGGCACTGAAGAGGACGTGGGTTGTGGCACGGTATGGTGTTGGGCCTTCGTTTGCAGGGTTGGTCTAACATTTCCCATTAGCTTCGGGTAGTTCAAATACTGGGATACGAACCAGGATTGTATGAATAATATTTGGTTTTCTGGAGTTACTACCCAAATAGGTGATCGAGTTTTTTGGGGTTCGGGTAGTACGGGTTCAGGTTTGGGTATTTCGGGTTTCGGGTTTCGGGTTTCGGGTTTCGGGTGTTATGCCCAGGGTGAGTTTCACCTAGGTTGGGTTGTATGGTTTGTTGTTTCTTGTTTTCACTATGGTCTTACTTGGTGGAGGTGGTATGGTCTTCATGGTGAAGAGATGTGTTCGGTATATCATTTTGATGTTGTTACACTTCACTACGATCTACGTGTGGTGTTTACATGAGCCCAGCCATGATTACATGCGAGTAAGCCCATAAGCTGTCGGGCAACGAAGAACACTCTTACGAATGGGCCCCACAAACCATCCATGGAGCCTCGAGCCACAATAACCATCATTTCTAGGGAGCTTAGTAACTTAGTAGATTCTGCTTGATCTGCATATATGGGCATGCTAAAATCCAGTCAATCAGTTCATTCTTCTGTAACTGCGTATATAATGACTAAGACGCAAGTTTCCAAAGACCATACTAAAGTGATATATGTAGTCGCGATGTGCTTGGATGCACATATATGTGTCTCATTTCTAGCCCGTTATATGGATTCGTTGTTTTGAGAAAATAAGAGCCTTGTAAGATGGTTGTATAAGGTCTATTTTTACCTTTCTAGTAAGACAGATTCAACTCTTTTTTAATGTGTTTGTTGTGTATCTTGTTATGCATAGGTCGGGTATTAGCTCACTGATGGTCCATATTATTTCCCATAAAATATTATGTGCTAAAAATATGAGGCATTCTATAACTAAATAGCTAATCTTCACTACTAAATTTCTACGCGTGCATGCTTTCACTTTATCTCAATCAATGGTATTTATCCGATTGAAATTGTACGACATCAAAAGTCATGCACATACTCATATGCACACCATACCACCTCATCAAGCCATGTATGTGTTTTTTCCGGGGGAATCAAGTCATGCTTTTTTGGTAATGGATGATAGACGTGTTGAACGCTTGAAGCAAAAAAAAAGTTCAAGCTTCACATGTTTATTATAACTGGGCGTCATGTTAAATTCACCTCAAGGTTTCTATTTTATACATCATTTTGTAACATGATTCATATATTCTTTTATTGTTTTTAAATGTAAAGCGAGAACACTATTGCATTTGTTTATTTTTCATTAGTTTTTGTTGTTTTTAAGCACATCTTTATGCAATTTTTGTAGCCCGCATTGCACGGCCGAGCACGAAGCATCATCTAGTTCTTAGTATTGGAAGGCTCTAAGTTAAGCAACCTGCCATGTCTATTAGTGTGAGTTTCGTACTTTTGAAGTAGCTTGTTGCAAATAAAACAAAGGTACACTAGGATTTCAAAAAAATGCTACCAAATGCCTGCAATGCAACCGTTTGATCCTCATTTATCTCTACTTGTAAGAAAAAGCGAAGCAGGCTCTATATTCGGCATGTATGCAGCTAATGCACAAACTTGTAGGCGGTTTCCGGGGAGCTTTATACGAACAACAAGGATAGGCCAAGAGAAAGATACACATGGAGTCACGGAGGGGTAGAAATCACCGCCGCAAATTGAACATTATATGTCGAATGCATTGAACATCTAACAAATGGTATCTGGACAAAGCATGAGGAAAGGAGACACATGTTGTATTATGCCTGGATTGCCACCATAGTTTACACTCAATGTGTGGCTTCCCTGTCTCCTCGGTGCCTTGTTTTGGGTGGCTGAGGCATGGAGGCAATGCTTGGCGGCGGGTAGCAGTGATCCATCATGGAGCTGGTGCGCGTCGACTGTGCCGGTCATGCAGGTTGACGATGCAGCTGGTCGGGCCATTGAGGCACATACTTGACGAAGTTGGTGGCGACAAAAAGTGGTCATGGTGATGAAGTGATTGCTCATGGTGTATTGTTTGGGGGCAGGTTTCCATATATGTCCAGATTTACAATCAATGTACACTCGCGATGTAGGCATGAGATCGTCGAAGCGTTCCCAATGGGGTATGTTGGTGGTCCGTTCCCTCCTCGGTTTATCATGGCCTATGTAATACATGCATTGATGGATGCTCTTGACTCCAAAGATGTCTCTCTGTGGTTGGACTGCCTACTTCGTGTTTCCACAATTTTCAGTTTGTATGGTTATTTCTATGTTGCACTTGTGTGCACTTAAACATCTTCGTTGCGTCAAAAGTTGTTTGGCGTGAATCATCACTACTTTTTTCATTTTCTTTCTCTCTCTATCTAGGTAGAGCTTTGGACTTTGATTTTTGTCGCTGTAATACTTTGAGTGTGTGCGTTAGTGTTGATTGTGTGCATTCTAATCTTGCAGAGGCCAGGTGTGTACTTATCGTGCTTTGTAACCTCTTGATTGTACATCAGGAACCAATAAGATAAAATACGACCTTTTATTGGAACAAGAAAATATTTTGTATGGCCACATCGTGATCATTTTATGGTTGATACCAATTTGTAGCATGGCAGTGGAACTCTGCTTCATGTTTATAGCCAGTGTTAGCAACTCATGGTAAGAAAAGCCTCAACCAAAACTTTCGTGAGTCATGTGCTCTGGGTGGTCGTGGAGTCGTGATGGGTTTCATGTGATGCCTAGAACTAGATCCCTCTTTTCCTCTCCCTGTGTGCTGTTCATTTGAACTGCTCGAGATAAGTTTTCGGGCAATGTCATGGGCCCGGAGAGCGGAACTTTAACCCAGCCCCTACTATGAGGGAGAAAGGAGAGGTTACACTAGGGGGAAGGGACGGGTGGACACGCTGATCATAATAGAGATCAGACCAAGGATGGCGAAGAGATTAGCTCGAGCTGTCCATTCATGGGTGGATCTGGGACAGGGCCGGGGTCTGGTTGTCCAGCTGCCATGCACCATGCAGCAGCTGATGCGTGCAGGAGTGCTTCCATTCCCGCTTTAAGTCGACCGGCATACAGGAGTCTGGACAACAAGTGATCTACATGCTATTTAGCTACTGCTGCTGGCTGTTGCTGAGTAGGACAGCGCGCAAAATTACTAGCTCTAGCAGTAATCCATGGATAGATCACGTTGCATGCCATGTTTCATGTGCATGTACACAATCGACCGGTGTCCTTCAATCAAGTGATCGATGTTGGAGTAGTACAATATAGTTGTTGACAGCAAAACCCCACTATATGTGGCCTGGGTCAGGTGGTGTACTACGCCTAATCTTGTCATTATCAACCTGTAAAGTAAGAGGCAACTCCATCCGTACGCCATAGAGTTCATCAACGTACGCCATAGAGTTCATAATTAACCACTACTTAGGTTAGATACATAAAATAGAGGCTAGAGTAGACTATCAGCCTATCAGTTACTAGTACAGTACTTATCATACTGCTCCGTCTACATCAGGGCATATTGATTAGCAAGAAGCAATATTCTTGGAGACAAGTTGGTTAGCTACACGAAGTTGCGGCGCGCACAGCGGAGAGGGGCGCAGCCATGGAGGTCATCCACGACGCCTGCGAGAACTGGGGATTCTTCGAGGTTCCACATATAGAATTATAGTAGTAGAATGATTTTCTAGAGGGCTGGCATGATTAACTCATTGGAGCATATATATATTGATCCTGTTGATATA
Organism: Triticum aestivum; assembly: GCF_018294505.1. Lineage (NCBI taxonomy): Eukaryota > Viridiplantae > Streptophyta > Magnoliopsida > Poales > Poaceae > Triticum > Triticum aestivum. Next base: position 561,839,808 of record NC_057809.1, on the reverse strand, counting down.
TGCGTGCGCACAGCTGTTGAACCATGGCATCTCGCACGAGCTGATGGACGAGGTTGAGCGGGTGAGCAAGGCGCACTGCGCGGCTTGCCGGGAGGAGCAGTTCAAAGAGTTCGCGGCGCGGACGCTGGAGGCCGGCGAGAAGGGCGCCGACGTGAAGGACGTGGACTGGGAGAGCACCTTCTTCGTCCGTCACCTCCCCGCCTCCAACCTCACCGACCTGCCCGACCTCGACCACCACTACAGGTATACGCACGTACGCGTGATTACTTCATTAACTACTGCCACTTGATCACTAACATAAGAGGCCAAACATTTTGTACTCTCACAAAGTCATTCCCTCACACGTACAGCAGCTCAAAAAAACAACATGCAGCAATTATAGTACTGCAACTAGGATATCAACAGGAGATAAGATTGCTTGCGCAAATCAGAATCCTACTAATTTAGCAGCAGTAACCAACACGATTGGAATGGAATCATCTTTTCAGAAAGTGACACTTGGTTGCCTTTTTCGTGTCGTCGTTGCAGACAAGTGATGAAGGAATTCGCGGCGGAGATCGAGAAGCTGGCGGAGAAGGTGCTGGAACAGGGCTACCTGAAGCGGGCCTTCACCGGGTCCAGGGGGCCGACGTTCGGCACCAAGGTCAGCAGCTACCCGCCGTGCCCGCGGCCGGACATGGTGGACGGACTCCGCGCGCACACGGACGCCGGCGGCGTGATCCTGCTGTTCCAGGACGACCAGGTGAGCGGGCTACAGCTCCTCAAGGACGGCGCATGGGTGGACGTGCCGCCCATGCGCCACGCCATAGTCGTCAACATCGGCGACCAGCTGGAGGTGATCACCAACGGGCGGTACAAGAGCGTGATGCACCGCGTGCTCACCCGCCCCGACGGGAATCGCATGTCCCTCGCCTCCTTCTACAACCCCGGCGCCGACGCCATCATATTCCCGGCCCCGGCGCTCGTCGAGGAGCTGTCGGAGGAGGAGGCGGAGCGCGCAGGGAGCGCCGTGTACCCGAGGTTCGTGTTCGAGGACTACATGAACCTGTACATGCGCCACAAGTTCGAGGCCAAGGAGCCGCGCTTCCAGGCCATGAAGGCGGACGCCGCGCCCACCGCCACCGCGTGACTAGTGGACTGCACGCGCATAAGTGCATGTGCTCGTACGTGCCAGTACTCAGACAAAAGTATTTACAGACGTGTTTGTGGATGTGGGGTGTACTGTAAGATATTATGTGTGTAATGTTTTCGCTGGTGGCATCGCTCTGCATGCCCTAGATATTTTTCTTATTTGCTTTTCTAAAGAGTACTATGTTTCAGCTCACATTCCTTTTAATTCAAACGTATTCATCAAGTTTTGATTGTTTACCACATGTCCTATGTGGTGATTAAAACGTATTCATTCATTCAGTAAAGGACATGAACACCTACAAACATTCTCGCCGTACCAGGCTTTGAAACCCGCAATAGCCATTACTCCCGAGACGAGATCTACAGGTACTTGAAGAAGCATCGGTTGGAATCCATCATCACCACTAGTTTAGAGTAGTTTAGAGTGTTGGGGGAACCAGACCATGCACCTATTATTCCAGTGGATAGCGAGCATAGAGGATGATGACTACAAGGCCATATTTAAGGATAGAAGATGAATGAATCCACTCCACACTGGAGTCAAAAAACATCATGCCAG
>NC_057809.1:561836290-561837787 GCF_018294505.1 Triticum aestivum | reverse complement strand
ATGAGGCTTCCCTCCAGAACTATGACATGAAGGGGAAATACACAATGACATCCGCAAGCGGTAAGCAACACCCAAAGGCATTGTCGTGGCCAGCGCCAAAAGGAAGGAGCTTTTGCTCAAAGACTCGCCCCTGCGATAGGAGGTGCCATCGTAATAGACCCAACATGAGGGATGGACCGTCTTACTAGCACTAGGCCTAAGGATCTTGACCAAGGAATCGCTATCGCCAAAGTCATTATGACATCAGGAACACCCGCCACCCATGCCCTTGTTACCCACCTAGCCAAGAGGAGGCACCACCACCGCTGTAGTGTTGCTCGCCACAGAGCCTCACCACTGAAAGTCGCCCCGACGTCCAACACAACCTCGTCACCGCCACCAGGTCACATGGCACACATGGCTGAACAACATAGAAGATATTCCCACATAGAAGACCTTTGGCACGAGGGTCAAATCCTGATTGAATCCAACCCCATATCGACAAGGCTGGCCGAGAACAAAGATCAACGGTTAATGCGGGCCGCCTCCCACACTATTAGGGTCGTGCTGGCATACATCGGGCTATCATGACAACAGACCTCCATGGGCCAGATTCGACTATGGGTGTACCCGAATTACTAGTTCCTGGAACGCTCACTTAGAACAGAGCACATTTGGGCATCTCCAACGCTGACCCTCGAAGCCCCCGCATCCGTTCGGGGACCGATTTAGACATTCGTTTTCCCGCAAACCAGAAGCAAACCGGGGGGCTTTGCGGGCGTCCGGACCACTGCCACGCACACGTCTGACACCCCTGGCCAACCTAAAACCCTCTCCGATGCTATCTCTCCAATGGATGCACCACTTCCCTTGTTGCATTCATGCTGACCCAGAGTCGCAACACTGGCATTGATGACACGCGATGTGACTAGATGGCAGGGCGGCGCTGACCGACACGACCAGATGGGTGTCGCACTTCAATGCAGATATGTCATCCTGAGAAACCAACTACAGGTGCTATGCTATATTGAAGTGGGTTGATCACCCGAACGTGCCAATACAATCCATGCTCCGACGACATCCGCACTTTCGCGCTTAGCCGCTTATGCGAACTCCTCTCCCCATCCACACCATGCCCAAGTCGTGGTTCTCCGTGTCTGCAGGCGGCGGCAGCTCCGAATCATGGCACCGCCGCCAACGCTCTTTGGGGCCCTCAAGCTCCACGGTCACCGGCTCCTTCGGCAAGGAGATCTTCATATCCTCCATGCAACTAGGATGACCAGGCACCGCTGCAGCAGCAACCACATCATGAGCCACTCCATCAACAGTCGTGCCTCCCTCAGAGGCCGCGGTCACGGACGAGGAGTTTGTCCATCAAATTGAGCTGGATAAAGCGGTCGCTCCGGGAATGCGGCCCGACACCACCCTTGCCACTGCGTGTCCTCAAGGAGAAGCCACACTGCGTCAAGCTAGCAGGAGCCGGTGGCACTTATCCGCTATGTGAAGGAAGCGTCGGCA
>NC_057809.1:561821067-561836086 GCF_018294505.1 Triticum aestivum | reverse complement strand
CGCGACGTCCAAGTCAAGTGGTGCATGAAGGACCAGACGGCGTCGCCTCCGCGCCACAACTGGTACGGCCAAATGTCAAGGAGGAACTTGCGGCCGCGGTCGTAAAGGCATGTGGGCGCGTCTTCCACTACCTCGGTGGCAGTGGCTCCTCTTCGTGTTGAGCCATGTGTCCGCCGGCAAGCTCTCGGATATAATTCACATAAAACGGACGATATTTCGATTGTTTATGTGAATTGTGTCCAAGCTATGCTGACAACCGTTGTGTTTGAAAAAATGTCCTATTTACTTAACTTTGTTTTGAAATGTATGTGGGCAAATTTGGATTACCGGCTCTCGTGTCACTGTCCGTGAACAAACACGGTGTCTGATTTCAAGTTTAGATGCCCTTATCACTCTATTTTTTGTTTCATATATCTTGTTTAGTTTTTATGGTTTATCGACACCATAGACATACACAAGAGAAAACACACCCAGGTAAATTCCTTGTCTCGATAAAAGAATAATCCATGCGCTTTGGTGGCAAAACTAGCAATCGAGGTGTTGTATTTCGACTACATCTAGTCGATTCTCTTACACTTAATTAATTGATGAGGCAAAAAATTGTCTCCATTTTCGAAAAGAACAAATCTCATATTTTGTCTTGTTAAACGCATGCAGTGATATTGTAGGCAGGCATGACCGTCATTTCGTGCACATGAATGCTACAGTATTCCATGACAAAAGGACACCATATCAGTCATATCCATACAACCATAATCTCACTCACTCACGCATCCATGGGTAGGTCCGAGTACTTGGATCATGCAACAGTATTCCATGACAAAAGAATTTCCCAGAGCCCCTCGTGCGGAATCGGTCCTAGTGCACGCAAATGGTGCATGGGCCGCAGATCCGCCATTTATCTCATCCCCTCTCCCCTCTTTTAGTAGGCGCGCGTAGTGCTTCTTCCTTTGGCCGTCTCTCTTCCAGCTTTCCCGGGGGATTGATCGATGACAGTAGCATGAGATTATAGAATTTCCATAAGTTCGAACACCGTGTTAGAGTTGTGTCGAATATAGTGTACGAGTTAGGTTACAGTTGGACTTGTAGTTGTATTGTGTTTAGATAGGATATGGAGTCGTGTCCTAGTATGACACTTGTATCCTAGGCCTCTCATATATAGCGAGGATAGACACACGATGCAACCTATGCCAACATAATAGCACCGGAACGCAGGGGAAGCCGGCGGCATATGCCGGTGTCCAGGGCGACCGGGTGCGATATTGTAGCGGTGTCATGGGGAGGAGCGCCCATAGTCAGGCCCCGGGGATGTAGCCATATTGGTGAACCTCGTTAACAAATCTCGGTGTCGTGCACATGTGATTGTTTGGTCCTAATGATCAATGGTATGCCTCGGATTTATTCTAACAAGTGATATCGGAGCAAGGTTCGACTTGAGGATATGGATCGCTGATTCGGAGAAAGAATTGAGTTGAGATGCAGCCGGCTACGGCATGGTTCTCGACGAGATTGAAAAAAAAGCAATCGAAAGAGGATTCGATGAGATTGGATCAGCGGAAGGCTACCCGTGCCCGTTGTGGCAGCAGTGACGTGCGGCGATCGATCGGTGCATCGATCGGGCGGGCGTACAGGCGATGCACGTGGACGCACAGCGAAGGCGGCAACCCAGGCAAGCGCGTGCGGCTCAATCTGGTGGTGCAGTACGGAGGCGCGCGGTGTGGGCTTGTGCTTGCGGACCAGGCTAGGAAGGAGTTGACTAGGTGCTGCGTTGAAGGGCTGTGGTGCAGATCCGATTGATAGTTCAGGAGATTTTGTTTTGGACCAAAAGAAGGACCGAGTCTTTGTGTGCGACGTGGACGCAAGGCAACAGATCGATTTGAGCGGAAAGAAAAACCCATCAAGCGGCGTATCCATCGGTAGCACTACGTGCGTAAGGAATTGACACAAAAAGCAGCGCTAGCATCAGGAGTTGAGCACGGGTGCTACACACGTGAAGACCAGAAGGTTGTTTTTGGTTGCAATTTGCTAGTAGTACAGATTTGCTGTGTACTTGAGCATCACGTGAGAGGAAAGCTCGGATAATTTTTCACAGCGTCAGTCATACAAAGAATTATGATGTCATTGGGCATCAGGTTTGAGGTGGAGAAGTTCAACGGAACTGAAAACCTTGGGTTATGGCAGACAAAGGTGAAAGAATTGTTGGCACAACAGGGATGCTTGAAGGCGTTGCGGGAAGTCAATTCAGCTAAGGTGGAATTATCATGTGATGGATGGAAATTCGCGGAAGACGATTTGGGAGCCTCGAGCGTGTCATGCAACCGGACTACTTCAGCTGGGTTGGACTGGACAGTCTGACGGATCGACGTGAGTCGGTTGGTACAGAAGACGGTGGTGGGATCGGCGGCAACGACATAGGAGCGTGATGCTGATGGTGACCGACTTCTGGGGCGTAGAAACACGTGGCGCGGGCCTGAAGGCTTGTGTGGCTTCGACAAGACTATGGAGCGGGGTTGATTCAAGGTGGTGTATACACTGAGCTTGAAGTCGATGAGGCGCAGGGGTGGATTGATCATCTCCCATGGAGTCATGTTAAAGGTGGAGCTGGATTGAGGGGCTACGGCGTAAGTCGACAGAGAGTCGAAGCCTATTCAGCTGGGAAAAGCGAGTGACATGCAGTTCGGACTGGAGCCCAGTGGTCTGATGGAAGCGTGAAACTCGTCATCGGTCGGTGAATTTTTTTTTGAAAGGAAAGGTAGATCATGATCTACCTTATGCATTCAAAACGGGTGAGGCCCGGCTGGTTAGAACCAGATTACATGAAGGTGGCGTAAGCGCTGCGACAGTGCAGCTAGCCGTCACCAAGCCTAAAAAGAGGTAGAAAAAGGGGTATGGAAAAGAGCAGCAAAATTACACAGCTTAATCCTATCCTCATTGTTATTTGCACGATTACTCCATAGGCGCAGCAGGTCTGCAATCGTGCTCAACACCTTGCCAGCGGACCATCATGTGTGCTGGAAGACCTGCTCGTTCCTGGCAGACCAGAGAGACACGGCGCAGGCTGCAAAGACAATATGCCAGAGGTTGCCATATGCAGGGGGTTCCGTGGCGAGTAGAAAAACCTGGAGATCATTGGAGCTTCTTGCCTTGTCTTGCACGCCTGCCCGCTCCCAAACAGCATCAGCAAGCCTGCATCTGAGGATGATATGGCTACTGTTTTCGGTTGCAGGGCACAGGTCGCGGCCATTGTGTGTTGTGATTGACGTCCAGCCTTTTTTGAGAATATTATCTCTTGTGTTCAGTCTACCTCGTAGAGCCAGCCAAAGGAAGACCCGATGTCTGTTGGGTATCAAAGTGTCCCATATCTTTGGAGCAGCTGGGCAAAGGATCCCCCTGAACGTGAGCAGCTCATAGAAGAATGCAGTGGTGACCTTTCCAGATTTCATACAAGGGTTTCTCTGATCTGTTTCAGTGTGAGAAAGAGATGGATGCACTCCAACTAGAATCGTCAGTAAGGCCTCCATTTCTCTTATGGCTGTCATAGTTAAATTCGGATGTAGCTTGAGGTTCCATTGTCCATCAGTGAACTGTGAGGCAACAGTGCAATAAGGCGATTGTGCAAAGGTGAAGAGAATTGGGAAAGAGAATTTCAGCCTTCCACAGTCCAACCACCAGTCGTGCCAGAAGGAGATTCTGGATCCATTTCCCAAGGTACATCTCGTTGATGATCGGTCGGTGATGATCGGTGGTACTCTGCAGTGGGGGTTGAGTGGTGTGGTTTCGTTACCCTTGAGACTCGACCGGGACAGCGGAGGCTCGACGCGGTAATAGCGGCGAGGCGTGCGGTGCGCACGGGACATGGAGACGAGCCAGGGCTCTGGTGGTCATACATGTGGTGAGACAACTGTGCATTTGACTTGGGGTGACTACAAGCAATGATGAAATTCCTTCAAGTTTCAGACAGGCGGTCAAGAAAGGAGCGGTGATGTTGAGTTCAGGTAACTCTTGTGTGTGACACCCAATATGTGAGTTGTTCACTTTCACGTAGATCAGTGATCAGTGTGTGATGGCGTTGACGGATACTCTGGAAGTTGGGAGCACAAACTAGAGTAACAAGGAACTTAATTTTGCTCGAGGGTTGACTGTGGTCAAGAAAAGAAGGGACTACAAGTTGCAGGTGGAGTCACATGGAGTCTTTGGAGTGGCAGTGATGCTCATGGGATAAGCTCAAGTCCAATGTACATGGAAGTTTGACGCATTGACGAATTCAAGGAGGTGGAGAATATTCGCCAAGGTGGTGTTTGTTAGAGGTGTGTCGAATATAGTGTACGAGTTAGGTTACAGTTGGACTTGTAGTTTATTGTGTTTAGATAGGATATGGAGTCGTGTCCTAATATGACACTTGTATCCTAGGCCTCTCATATATAGCGAGGATAGACACACGATGTAACCTATGCCAACATAATAGCACCGGAACGCAGGGGAAGCCGGCGGCATGTGCCGGTGTCCAGGGCGACCGGGTGCGGCATTGTAGCGATGTCATGGGGAGGAGCGCCTATAGTCAGGCCCTGGGGATGTAGCCATATTGATAAACCTCGTTAACAAATCTCGGTGTCGTGCTTATGTGATTGCTTGGTCCTAATGATCGACGGTATATGCCTCAGATTTATTCTAACAAATCGAAAGGGATGAGTGATTTCCAAAAATGGATAGACGACGAGAAAGTCTGGCTGGTTGGTGCAAGGATAGGATGATGAGACTGGCCACATACATATCTTTGTACATACATCAAGCTCGTTTGGACTTCATTTTAAATGTTTTCTAAAGTTACAATTGCCACACGGTTCAGATTCTCTTATTCCTGATGAGTTCTAGTTGGTCACGGCGGGTGGAAAAGTTGCAGGTTTATTTCGAGGAGGATTACCCCCGGGTTTTGCATCAAACGATGCACACAGCGATAGAAAAAATGGGAATGTGCTAATGCATGTAGCCTGCGTCTCATGATCCGATCACGTCCAACCATCTTCTGCCATAAACAATTTGTTGCGACTGTTTTACAAAAAAGATATTGCATATATATGCTTCAGTGGTGCGGATGCCAAAATTCTACTGTCGTCATCACGTGCTACTACTTAATCACTTTCTCGATCCCTATCTGGAATTCCCGCCAAGAAGTTGACAGGAGGACATATGCAAATATTATTTGCATGCGCCTGTAAGAAGGCGAAAGTTATTCGACCACTACCAGTCTACCATAACATGCAGGTGTTAGCATTTGCCACACAGACAATACAGGACGAAGCTGCCGGGCTTGTTCACAAGAGGAACAATTAGTCTAAGCATTCTGCTTTTGTAGAGCGATCTTGTTATAGAAACAGGCGAAGAAATTCGTTCTGGCTACGTTGGTCGATTATTAAGGTTTGTGCGTGCGATCTGGGAAGGACGCGGGCAGAACAGCCCAACGGGACGGATTAGATTTGGCTTCCCGATCGTTTGCAAAAGTTCTCTGGAAAGCATATGTACCTAGGTATATAATCACAATCTCAGAAATCTCACGTGCTTATACTTGGTTGGTAGGGATCGAATATGTATCGATTGGCTGGTTGTAGAATATATAGTAAACACACACAGCTGATTCGTGCGAGAGGTGTTTGAACCTGAATGTGGCCACCGGCAGGCTGACACGAAGTACGCGGCTACGACGAATTGCGTGCCTCTAGCTACCTAGCTAGCGTCGATCGTTCGAGATCCTAGTGAAAGCTTTGCATGCATAGAATTGCCGTATGTGCACTGTATACACTGCGGCCCTCCACTGTCCACTTGATGAGTTGTACGTCAAGTCTCCGTCTTCACATACATCCATGTAGCTGTATGCACATCAGCGGTACAATGTCTCCGTCTTCATCTGGTTTGGCTGCCGGACTGTGCGGTCTCACGCCAGCTTCTGCTCCGCGACGGAACGGCGCGAGGGCATCGCCTCGGATCCTCGATGTGTACTGTTCCTCACCGTGCCGTGAACCATTGTCATCTCGTCGGTCGATCACGATCTCGATCCCTAGCTTGCCGTGGATCCCAAGGGAAGATCTTTCCTCCGGAGTTGTCGCAGTTAGATCTTCCTCTTTGTTTTTTGCACTGGATTATACAATGACCACTCGGATACAAATGATTTCCATTGCACTTGCCGCCTGGCTCCAGCCATACGCAGTACAGTGTGTACAGATGCTGCCACTTTGCATGCTATCAGTCAGGATGCTGATCCGATCCGATCCATATCGTGTCAGGAAATCTGATCTGCACGTACGCCTTGCTCGATCCGATCCATATCGTGCCAGGAAATCTGATCTGCACGTACGCCTTGCTCGATCGCCTGCTCTGCCGGGTCATGCGCGCGTGGAAAATGGCGCCATGGCTCGCGACCAAGGTAAAGCACAACTTCCACCGGCCAGAGACTTGCAAGCCAGCCAACGATTCTTCTTCTCTTCGGCCGGCCGTACGTGCGGCTCTTCGGCCGGCGACGTATTTTGTGTGACGGCGCAGGCGACCAGCTGTTCCGATGGGCACAGATCTGAGGCGACACGCCCCCACTTGCGGCCGGCCATGCCTCCCCACCATTCATGAACCGCCAACCCAAACAGTAGCTACTCCACCCAGCAAAGAGATAGATAAATCCATATAAGTCCGTTAAAAATGCAGATTGTTTGACCGAATATCCATTTCTGTGTCCAGACTCATCTGCACCTGGTTAAGTGAAAATTTAAAAAAATTAAAAAATTCTGATTTCCTTTTTGCATGGAAGACGATTTGGTGTGTGAGGTCCGCTTCAAATTTAAGATCATTTGCATATGAGCACAGTTTAAAATCGAACCGGTAATCGAATCGCCGAGGCTACCGGTTCAGGTTTTTACCGGTCGGACCGCCGATTCACCAGTTCGATTGTCGATATTTTAAGTAATAAAATAACACATATTTTATCAATAAATGCACGAATCAATAGATAATAAATATGTAATCGGAGGTGACCGTCGGGCGTCTTGGACCTCCTACTCGGTTGCTCCTGGTCTGGACTCCGGAATAGAAGGAGGCAACCGGAGGGAAGCCTGGTCGATTTGACTGGAGCGGAGGGAGATCGAAGTTGTATGTACCAGTCTGACCAGGTGGCGGTAGCCCCTGTCCCCAACTGTCAATAGAGGTGGTGCGGATGGCGGTACACGGGAGTGCCGGTGCGGGCTGGTGACCTGGTGCTGCCATGTAGTGCGGCGAGGGAGAAGTGACATCGCCACGCCATGGTGCCAAGTAGGGGTTGCACCGGAGGAGGCGCTGGCCCCCGATAGGATTTGTCCGTGGATAAAATCGAGAGAAATGCTCCTAAAATGGTTGAAACCCTACTAAAAGAGGGTTTTTCTTCCTTTTCCGATTCTACATCCAGCTTGTTCGCACGAAAACGAGTTGATTGAGGGGTTTTCTAGAAACGATATCGAACCGACCGGTTTTTTGTGAACCACCCGGTTCATCGGGTTTTTTCGGCTTGATTGCTCAATCAATCCCCTGCATTTAGAAAACTGTCAGGATCGCAGGTTTTGGTTTCTTCTGGCCTGACCGTCGGTCCGGTCTGGTTTTTAAAACTTTGAATATGAGTAGCTCTCACTAAATAATATAAATTGAGTCAGAACAGCAGATCAAGAGTAAACTGTTTCACATACCCCAAATTTGTCTTTTTTTCCGAGGGCTACTCAGTTGTCAAGATGAGCTAAAATTTTGAGCGGACCTCAGGCACCTAAGCATCCTCCACGCAAAAAAGGATATTTTTATTTTCTAATTTTTTTTTAATTTGCTGTTCACCATGGGAGCCGATGAGCTCGGGAGCCAAATAGCCTCACTCATTGTTTCATAGCCTAGATGGCGACAACTCGACCGGAAACTCGGACCGGAACAGCTCTTTTCTTTTCTTTTACAACAAGATGACCCGGATCTCTGCATCTAAGATGCACACAATCATTTTATTAAATAAAAGAAGTCCAAGTCAATGAAAACAAAATGGTTTACAACGAAACACGACCATATTGGTCGGAAATCAAATTATATAGCTTATCCACATAATCTACTAAGCCAAGCAGACGCCAGCCTAGCTGCTCTGTTCCACGCTAGCTAGTCGCAATTTTGAAGCAGGGCTAGAGTGTGACACGCGACTTTCATGCCGTTCTTTAGTTGTAAGTTAATTTTTTTCACACGGTCTATTGCGGTTGGCTAGCTGTAAGTTTTACCTTAGCCTCGGCGTTCGGGTTTACCAAAAATTCGGGTCGTGTAATTCAGGTTATAAAAAAAATCATGTTTTCAAAAATAAAACCCGGACTTGCCCGAGTTTTTGCGACCCGGAAATTCGGGGTCGGGTTCATGTAATCCCGAATTGCATCTTGTTGAGGCGATGCAACAGGCGACACACATGCTGATAAGGGAGGCGCCGACGCGACACGCACAATGACGAGGGAGGCGCCAAAGCGAAGCTGCACCACTACAAGCTGTTGAGGTAGGTAGCCGGCACAATGCTGCCCCTTGCCGCTCTGGGGCGGGGAAGATGGGATGCGAAACAGGTGGCCGGCGCGGTGCCTCGCCACTACACGCTATCGTGGGAGGCGGCCAGCATGGTGTCTCACCACTGCACGCCATCGAGGGAGATGGCTCATGCGTCACCTCTACACGCTGTTGAGGGAGGCGGTTGGCACGATGCTGCCCCTTGCCGCTATCAGGCAAAGACATGGGATGTGAGGGAGGCGGCGGCTAGGTCAGAAGCTGGAGGTTTGGATCTTGCGAATGGATGTGTGTGCCTCTGTGCGTGAGAGATTGGATGTGGGCACACCAACACATGGGTTGGGAGAGTGTGTGGCATTGAAGAGGACATGGGTTGCGGCATAGTGTGGTGTTGGGCCTTAATTTGCAGGGTTGGGCTAACATTTCCCATTAACTTCGGGTAGATCGAGTACCGGGGTATGAACCCGAATTTTCTGAATAAAATTCGGTTTTCTGGAGTTACTACCCAAATAGGTGCATGGATTTTTTGAGTTCTGGTAGTACTGGTTAGGGTTTGGGGTTCGGGTTTCACGTGTTATGCCCAAGATGAGTTCCACCTATGCTAGGTTGTATGGTTGTGTTGTTTCTTGTTGTCACTATGGTCTTACTTGGTGGAGGTGGTATGGTCTTCATGGTGAAGACTGAAGAGAGGTGTTGGGTATATCACTCTGATGTTGTTACACTTCACAGCGATCTACTGGTGGTGTTTACGTGAGCCCAACATGAACACCATGATTACATGCGAGTAAGCCCATAAGCTCTCGGCCAATGAAGAACACTCTTACAAACGGGCCCGACAAACCATCCACGGAGCCTTGAGCCACAACAACCCATCATTTCTAGGGAGCTTAGTAACTTAGTAGATTCTGCTTGATCTACATATCTAGGTTTGCTAAAATTCAATCAATCAGTTCATTCATTGTGTAACTGCATATATAATGACTAAGACGCATGTTTCCAAAGACCATACTAAAGTGACATATGCAGTCGTGATTCGCTTGGATGCACATATCTGTGTCTTGTTTCTAGCCGGTTATATGGATTCGTTGTTTTGTGAAAGTAAGGGCCTTGTAAGATGGTTGTATAAGCTCTATTTTTACCTTTCTAGTAAGGCATTTTCAACTCTTTATGAATGTGATGGTTATGTGCATCTTGTTATGCAAAGATCGGGCATTAGCTCAATGACGGTCCATATTATTTTGCGTACAATATCATGTGCTAAAAATATGGGGCATTCTATATCTAAATAGCCAGTCTTCACTACTAAATTTCTACGCATGCGTGCTTTCACTTCATCTCAATCAATGATAGTCATCCGGTTGAATTTGTACGGCATAAAAAATCAAGCACATACTCATATGCACACCATACCACCTCATCAAGCCATGTATGTGTTTTTTCCAGGGGAATCGAGTCATGCTATTTTTGGTAATGAATGATAGATGTGTTGAACACTTGAAGCAAAAAACTATAGTTCAAGCTTCACATGTTTGTTATAACTCGGCGTCACGTTAAATTCAATTCAATGTTTCTATTTTATACATCATTTTGTTACATGCTTCATATTTTTTTATTGTTTTTAATGTAAAGCAAGAACACTCTTGCATTTGTTTATTTTTCATTAGTTTTTGTTGTTTCTAAGCACATGTTTATGCATTTGTTGTAGCCTGGTTTGCGCGGCCGAGAACGAGGCATCATCTATTTCTTAGTATTGGTAGGCTAGCCAGCGAAGCTAAGCTACCTGCCATGTCTATTAGTGCGAGTTTTGTACTTTTGAAGTAGCTTGTTGCAAATAAAACAGAGGTACACTAGAATTTCAAAGAAATTATGCTACCAAGTGCTTGCAACCGTTTGATGCTCATTTATCTCTACTTGTAAGAAAGAGCGAAGCAGGCTCTGTCTTTGAATGTATGCAGCTAATGCACAAACTTGTAGGTGGTTTCCAGGGAGCTTTATACAAACAACAAGGATAGGCCAAGAGAAAGTTGCACATGGAGTCGTGGAGGGGAAGAAATCACCGCCGCAAATTGAACTTTATATGTCGAATGCATTGAACTTCCAAGAAATGGTATCCAACCAAAGCATGACGCCAGAAAGAAGACACATGTTGTATTATGCCTGGATTGCCACCATAGTATACACTATCGATGTGTGGCTTCCCTGTCACCTCAGTGCCTTGTTTTGGGTGGCTGAGGCATGGAGACAATGCTTGGCGCTGGGTAGCAGCAATCCATCGTGGAGCTGGTGTGCGTCGACTGTGCCGGTATGCAGGTTGACGATGTAGATGGCCGAGCCATTGAGGCACATGCTCGACGGAGTTGGTGGCGACAGAAAGTGGCGACAGTGATGAAGTGATGGCTCATGGCGTATCGTCTGGGGGCAGGTTGCCATGTCCAGATTTACAATCGATGTACACTCGCGATGTAGGCATGAGATCGTCGAAGCGTTTCCGGTGGGGTATGTTGGTGGTCCCTTCTCTCGTCAGTTTACCGTGACCTATGTAATATATGCGTTGATGGATGCTCTTGGCTCCAAAGACGCCTCTCTATGGTTGGACTGTCTACTTCATGTTTGCACAATTTTCAGTTTGTATGGTTGTGTCCATGTTCCACTTGTGTGCACTTAAACATCTTTGTTGCGTCGACAATTGTTTGGCCTGAATCATTGTTACTTTTTTCATTTTTCTTTTTTTTCCCTCTATCTAGGTAGAGCTTTGGACTTTGATTTTTGCCGGTGTGATACTTTGAGTGTGTGCGTTAGTGTTGATTGTGTGCATTCTAATCTTGCAGAGACCAGGTGTGTACTCGTCGTGCTTTGTACGTAACCTCTTGATTCTACATAAGATAAAATACGGCCTTTTATCAGAATAAAAAAATATTTTTTTCATGGCCACGTCTTGATCATTTTATAGCTGATACCAATTTTGTAGCATGGCAATGGAACTCTACTTCTTGTTTATAGCCAGTCTTAGCAACTCGTGGTAACAAAAGCCTCAACCAAAATTTTAGCTAGCTAATATTTTGGTATGGTAAATTTGAGCACAAACCAAACACACTCCCAGCAGGAGAGCTGGAGCGGTGTGTGAGTCATGTGCTCTTGGTGGTCATGGTGGGTTTCATGTGATGCATAGAACTAGGTCCCTCTTTTCCTCTCCCTGTGTGCTGTTCTTTTGAACTGCTCGAGATAAGTTTTCGGGCAATGTCATGGGCCCTAGTGACTGGAGAGCCGAACTTTAAGCCGGCCCCTACTATGATGGAGAAAGGAGATGTTACACTAGGGGGGGAAGGGACAGGTGGACACGCTGATCATAGTAGAGATCAGACCAGGCACGACGAAGAGGCTAGCTCGAGCTGTCCATCCATGGGTGGATCTGGGACAGGGCCGGGGTCTGGTTGTCCAGCTGCCAAGCACCATGCAGCAGCTGATGCGTACCGGAGTGCTCCCATTCCCGGTTTAAGTCGACCGGCATACAGGAATCTGGACAACAAGTGATCTACGTGCCATTTAGCTACTGCTGCTGGCTGTTGCTGAGTAGGACAGCGCCCAAAAGTAGGAGCTCTAGCAGTGATCCATGGATAGATCACGTAAGTGCCATGCTTCATGTGCATGTACACAATCGGCCGGTGTCCTTCAATCAAGTGATCGATGTTGGAGTAGTACAACATATTTGTTGACAGCAAAACTCCACTATATGTTGCCTGGGTCAGGTGCACTACCCCTAATCTTGTCATTATCAACCTATAAAGTAAGAGACAACTCCATTCGTACGACATAGAGTCATGAACACTACTTAGGTTAGGTATATACATGAAATAATGGCGAGCGTAGACTATCAGCCTATCAGTTAGTGCTTATCATAATGATCCGTCTCCATAAGGGCATATTGATTAGCGAGAAGCGATATTCTTGGAGACAACTTGGTTAGCTACACGAAGTCGATTATATATAGCTAACTAACTGGGACATAGTATCTCGCTTGTTTTGTACGTCCAGACAGCTTTGTTCCTCATTCCATATTGATTGAACAAAGCGGTTAACTGATTAAGCTGTGTCATAATCTCCTACGTCCCGGCCTTCTCCCTCGCACGGTCGCGCCTATAAATTGAGCACTCACACCGGCCTCAGAACGCACACACACTCTCTGCTTCAGCACAAACACACACATACACACACACACACACACACACAGATGGCACTTCCTGCTAATGCCGCTGCCTCGTTGAGCTTCCCGGTGATCCACATGGAGAAGCTTGAGACCGGGGAAAGGGGCGCGACCATGGGGGTCATCCGCGATGCCTGCGAGAACTGGGGATTCTTCGAGGTGCCACTGCCACTCACATATGCTATGCAATTCGTTTAGCAGAATAAGGCATATGTAGTACTGTACTACGATTATTGACATGATTAACTCACCGTGCGCACAGCTGCTGAACCATGGCATCTCGGCCGAGCTGATGGACGAGGTGGAGCGGGTGAGCAAGGCGCACTACGCGGCTTGCCGGGAGGAGCAGTTCAAGGAGTTCGCGGCGAAGACGCTGGAGGCCGGCGAGAAGGGCGACGACGTGAAGGACGTAGACTGGGAGAGCACCTTCTTCGTCCGCCACCTTCCCGCCTCCAACCTCGCCGACCTGCCCGACCTCGACCACCACTACAGGTACGCACGCACGCACGCGTGATTACTTAATTAATTAACTACGGCTACTTGATCACTAAGTAATAACATAAGAGACAACAGATAGCATCAGATTCCACAGATTGATTCAACTCTTTCTGACGAGGCAGCCTATTGTTAGTCCTCACACGTACAGCAGCTCAAAAAACACCATGCAGCAATTATAGTACTGCCACTGGGATATCAACAGGAGATAAGATTGGTTGCGCAAATCAGAATCGTACTAATTTGGCAGCAGGAACCAACACGATTGGAATGGAATCATCTTTTTAGAAAGTGACACTTGTTTGCCTTTTTCGTGTCGTCGTTGCAGGCAAGTGATGAAGGAATTCGCGGCGGAGATCGAGAAGCTGGCGGAGAAGGTGCTGGACCTGCTGTGCGAGAACCTGGGCCTGGAGCAGGGCTACCTGAAGCGAGCATTCGCCGGTTCAAGGGGCCCGACGTTCGGCACCAAGGTGAGCAGCTACCCACCGTGCCCACGCCCCGACCTGGTCGCCGGCCTCCGCGCGCACACCGACGCCGGCGGCGTCATCCTGCTGTTCCAGGACGACCAGGTGAGCGGGCTCCAGCTCCTCAAGGATGGAGCATGGGTGGACGTGCCGCCCATGCGCCACGCCATCGTCGTCAACATCGGCGACCAGCTGGAGGTGATCACCAACGGGCGGTACAAGAGCGTGATGCACCGCGTGCTCACCCGCCCCGACGGCAACCGCATGTCCCTCGCCTCCTTCTACAACCCCGGCGCGGACGCCGTCATCTTCCCTGCCCCGGCGCTTGTCGAGGAGCTGTCGGAGGAGGAGGCGGAGCGTGCCGGGAGCGCCGTGTACCCGAGGTTCGTGTTCGAGGACTACATGAACCTGTACTTGCTCCACAAGTTCGAGGCCAAGGAGCCGCGCTTCCAGGCCATGAAGGCGGACGCCGCGCCCATCGCCACCGCGTGATTAGGGACGTGGTCGTACGTGCCAGAGTCCCGAACAAGAGTATTTTGGGACGTATTGAAGTGGTGTATCGTAGATAATTTGTGTATGCGTGTGTAATGTTTTCGCTGGTGGCTTCGCAGTGCGCCAGTGCATGCCGTGATGCTTGTTTTACCGTACGTGTGAGTCAACTTCTTTTTATAGTATGTGTGTTAAGTAATGTACTCCCTCCGTCCAAAATTGAACCAAGTCAGAGACATCTATTTTGGTACAAAGGAAGCGAAACCACTCCTTGGCGATAGATCGCGGCGGCGATCGATTCCGACCGCGCGTGGAGCACGTTCTGTTCCCTTTCCCTTTCCTGCTAGTTTCTATTTTGGGAAAACCCACTCGACCACCGCATCTTATCCTATCCCCTGCGCCTCGCCTCCCTACTCTGCCCTGCCGCTTCCCCTCGCCGGCGGCTCCTTCCTCGCGGCAGCCCACTATCCCCGGCGCCTCGCCTCCCTACTCTGCCCTGCCGCTTCCCCTCCTCGCCGGCGGCTCCTCCCTAGCGGCAGCGACCAATACGGCGAGACGACGCGGCCGCACGAGTGCCGGCAAGGTCAGCGGTGAATACGGCGAGGCGCCGCAGCCGCACGAGCCCCCGCGAGGTCAACGGCAAATAGGGCGAGGCGCCGCGGCCGCACGAGCGGCGGCGAGGTCAGCAGTGAATACGGCGAGGCGCCACGTCCGCATGGGCGGCAGGGGCCAAGGCGGAGCGGCCGCACAGCCGCCGCGATGTCCAGGGGCGGAAGCGGCCAATACGGCGAGGCGGTGTTTGTCCGGCGGCCGTACGTCCTCATGCTTGGGCTCGACCTCCCGCTGT
>NC_057809.1:561816631-561818666 GCF_018294505.1 Triticum aestivum | reverse complement strand
ATAAAATTATTTTTGGCATCATCTGGTAGCCGGAAAAATGTTTAGTGTTTACTCACTCAATGTGGGTTGGGTCCTATCTTGCTTTTGTTTACTATACTCCTACTTGTTTATGTTAGCAATTAGAAAACCTAAGATTTAGGGCCCAAATCCAGGCCCCACGACTAATTTGTTAATGCATTAACCAAATGTGAAATGTGGCAGCATCAGCATGAGTATCGGGGGCCATCCTCCTTGGAATTTTGTCACTCTGTTTTTCTTGCTGGTCAAAGTGCGAGTACTGACAGGGGTTTTTGTTCTTAGATTTGGCCACCGGAGAGGATTGGTTCGATTGGTTCAAAGGAGTAGGACACGGGTAAATTGAATTCTTTTGCCATTAATTTACCTTTTGCCATTTTTCCCACAACCATCCAAGTCAGAGTATAAGCGACAGTTCATATGATGCAGCCAGGCCCTGCATTTGTTGGTGCATCTTCATGTCTACCATTTGATACTTCACAATTTTGGTCCTTGCCCCCCGGAAGCCAACCCCGTTCAGCGAATCTATGGCATGATTCAATTGGTGTGTCTCATGTCGTAAATCATCCGCCTCAGTCTCGTCTTTCGTTGACGCCGGAGCACAACGTAGTAGTGCTCGGGGGCGCATCTCTGCGGAAATCCTTACAAAGTATCCGAACTGGCTGTGGAGATTGGAAAAGGAAATCCCTAAATGCATCTCTGAAACAATGACATTTTTTCAGTAATGAACTGAGACTAGCAGTTCATTTTTATTCTGTAGGGGGGATCTTTTTGGATGAAATTCTGAACACTATTCAAAGAAATAAGCAGCTGGCATTTGTTCAAGAATATACTAAGTCTGTGAACATTGTTTGTTTCTCTGTAGCCATTTGTTCAAGAATGTACTAATTCTCTGAACATTGTTTTGTTTTCCTGTAGCAAGTTATTTCTATAAACACTGAACATTTGCAAGGAAATCAGCAGCTTTCATTGTTAAGAGAATGAGCTAATTCTCTCAAAAACGTGTTGTTTTTCTGTAGCAAATTATTGTATGAATTCTGAACATCTGTGCAAAGAAACTGAGCTCTGAACATTATTCAAAACAACAGAGATAGAGCACAATCTGTATGTACATGAGCATTAAGCTAGAAGAATTCCTAATGTTACTGTGTTCCTTGTGTTTTTGGTTTTTTTCTCTTCCATGCTGTAGCACAGAGTCCATAAGTTTCATTGTTGTTGATTTTTGGTCAGTTACATATTTAACTGCAACCTGTTTTCTTGTTCACGCTGATTTTCAAAGTCCAAACTATTTGTCAGATAAAGACAACTCATTTTTAGCAGTTCATAATATTGTGGCTGTTTAGGGTCTAGTGTTTCCTTCCTTGCTTTTTGCATCACGACGCTTCACCCATGTTTTGACTATTTAAGTTGGTGTACAACTGTACATGGTATGTAAATATAATAGTCTGTTCTAACCTATTCTCAGTTTTTTTTCAGAGCGTGGCCTCCGAACATTCAGCAAAACAGGGACATTGTGAATTTATTAGATTGCGACAAGTCTACACAGGGAATAGGCCGAGTTTGCAATGAGCAGCTTGCAGAGCTACTATGGCCTGAGTTCTCAAAGAGGAGATGGCATGGATTTAAGTACATTAATGTCCTTGTACAGCAAGGGAAGCTCCCAAGGTATTGGAAGTGAAATACTCCCAAATTCTTCTTCTCCGCCTGACAGTACACAAAGCATTGGAAGAGGCAACTGGGCGACCAAAGAATTAGTTCATTGGTTCCATACGCCATGGCAGAAAGTGGAGGCCGATCCCCAGGATGACCCTTTCTGCCGGATTCAATTAAGATGACGAAAAGTTTTTTGCCAAGGCCTTTTTTCCAGTATGCGTTTGAATATGGACACAGACTCAAAGAACGGTGGGATCTTTATGTGGTCGGGCTCCAAGTGGACCTTCAACCATGAGTCCTTCACCTGTCCGTTGCTCGACGGTCTGCCCAAACCTGTGCCGGGTCGTAGGATGAAAGCTGCTTTTAC
>NC_057809.1:561774543-561816531 GCF_018294505.1 Triticum aestivum | reverse complement strand
CAACAACTTATACACAAACACATATATTGGACATCACATAACTAAGTATTCAGTGACATGATAAATTTTACAGTGGACTCCTAATAAATTGCCACTGATGATAATATTCATAATTAAAGTTCATGTGAGCTAAATGATGGCACATCCATCAGTTAGAAACACAAAAAGAACACAAAATGCATCATGAAAACGGGACACGAGTGCTAACAAAGATCAGGGAAATCGAGCCATGTAGCATTTAGAGAAAACCCTAGAAATCATAATCATGAATGTATACATAATGGTTTTGCATCTAGAGAAAACCCTAGAAATCAGAATCGAGCCGTGTGGCAGAGGGGATCAGTTCAAAAATTACGGCAACTAGCCACGAAATCAAAAACGGCAAATTAATCACTGGAACGATGTGCATGCGAAATAGGGCCTAACAAATAGCATCTGCACCACAAATTGAACGCATTGGGCGCATTTCTCGTTTGTTCTAACATGTGACCATCCCGACGAACATCCCGCCACTAATGGCGTCGAGAAACAGAGCACGAACTACTGGAGGCGGATGTGAGGGCGATTGAGTCGATGTTCACCGGTGGAACAGAATACTAGCGCCGAGAATCGGCCGGAGAAGGCGCCGCCGCTCGCCTTCACGGAGAGAGAGCGGGGGCGGAGCGAAAGAGAAGCAGGCACGCGATTACCAGACGATTTGAGGCGCACGAACTACTGGGATGTGAGGGAGATTGAGTCGATACTCACCGGTGGAACAGAAGACCAGCGCCGAGAATCGGCCGGAGAAACCGCCGCCGCTCGCCGTCGACGGAGAGAGAGCGCGCGCGGAGCGACAGAGAAGTGGGCGTGCCGTTACAGAGTAAATGAGGCGAGTGGTGGGGGAGGGGATAGTTAAGTCAATCGCACAACATGGGAGACGGTTCAAGCGAAGCGGGCGACGAAGAGATGGCCCACACACCAGCGATAGACAAATCGAAACTACTCGCTGGAACGTTTCGCGTCTGTCGGATTTGCAATTGACGTCATCCAGGTGGTGTGGCGATTTTGCAATAGGGCACAGGGTTGCCAAATACATTTTTCCTATTATGAATTATTAAATCCTACTATCCTAGTATGGTACGTTAGTGTTGTCTGTAAAATAGTGAATTAATCTATTAATCACGGTGATTGCATTAGGATATTGGATCTGCATAATTTAGCAACTGAACCAACGATCAAGGAAATTGGCTCCGCCATACATCCTTGCTACTTCACACCCTTCCTGCAAATTTTGGTGATCAATTCCGGATTAGATCAGACGTGACGTCGGCGTGATCGTGAGCTCGTTAATTCTCTGGCCAACTAGCCAAGGTTAGCACAACTAACAACTACTTGCTCATCTCGATCAGTTCCCACCTTATACCTATTACATTTGTACATCAAATTTCAATTCTTGTCATTTTTATGATTTATATTTATCAAGAGAAAAGGGTCACCAAACACCAGAAATATTATTTCAGCTTAATTGTCGAGGGCATGTTTTCAAAGCAAAACGATAGACGACTTGCTTGAGCATTGCATGAAAACTTGCTTCGAAAGGAATTCACAACTGAATTCTCTTCTAATGAAATTGTTAATATACTTTATGTTATTGAAAATCATTGAGATTATATAACTAATTCAAATGTAACTACCACATGTCTATACTATATAGCAATGAAGAGGTATTTTTTTCAACTTTGCTTGGCCCCCCCTATGTCCAAATCCTAGCTCCGCCCCTGATTGCCGTAGAGCGAGGGGTGGTGGGCGTGTCAGAGCAATTGGGGGGGGTGTGCGGGGGTATGAGAAGGCAAAGAGGCCAGGGGAGAGGTTTGTTGGGATTTATTGTACGGACTAGCCTCCCAACGCGAGAGGAGTAGTAACAGGAGGCGCAGGCTGATGCCGCCTACAACCACCAGCTCCTCCAGAAGAATCTGCAGACGGAGGAGCAACTCGCTGACGGCAAGGCGGTCACGCCGGACGGGGACATGGCTAAGCAGGAGGCGCTGCTCGAGTCGTACCGCACCACCCACGACATCCGCCTTGCCCGCTAGCGGTACCACCAGCGGGTGGCGGAGGTGGCAGCCGCCGGCAAGGAGTGCGACGGCAAGGTAGAGGAGGCGGTCTTCGACCTGGTTCATTAGCAAAAGTCTCGCCGTGTGCTGAGCATTGGGTTAGCATTGGGTTATCTCAAATACTCTGGACCAAACACTTTCACGGCTGCCTTTGTAAATTGTTTGACGAAGAAGATTGAAGTACTCTCTCTCTCCCATTGCCAAGTTGTCATCAATGGAATCCATCGGAATACCTTATGTCATCATGCAACAATGGGGCAGTGACCTATTGCTCAATGTTATGTCCAAGAGCTCTGGCACAGTTCCTCCTTTGAGTGAAGGATTGATCATGTTGTTTCACAACATTGCAAATGTGAGGAAACAAGCTCGTGGACATCCTAAACCAGCGTCAAAAGTGCCTCTCTAGATAGGGAGGTATTGTGGCAAAGTAGTTGTGCCACAATCGGTCGCCCGCCTCTTACCGTTCTCTTCATAGAAACTCACGACCAAAAACCGAACCTCCGTGCTTCAGCTTCTTGTTCTTGTGCATCATCACAATCATATCAATATCTCCCTCCCCGGTGAAATCAAATTTCCCCATCTAACAAGGAATCATTGTAATAGTTGGAGTCACATGAACTCAAGTACGGATGAAACTATCTATCAAGCTATAGTTCTACAAGGACAGTCCGTTCTACAAATGCATAGAAAAAACACAAACAATTTTTTTACGTTTGTAGATATTCCATCAAACAACTAGTGTGCGAGGAGGAGCAATCCGGCCGACGAGTCGTCGATGGCTTGCGGCTTCCTGGAGGGGGTGGGCAATGACCACTGGAAGTGCTCCTCAACGTGGGGAAGGCATCTATGCATCCAGAAGTCAGAGACGCCGCGCCGTTGCCGCTCAAATGTCACCGTACCTCCGCTCGGCCGCGACAGTGGGGCTACCGGCTATGGTGCTCCGTCGGATGCTAGGTCACCAAGTAGGGGCATAGACGAATGGCCATGGCCACTACGACGACGAATCGACACGGGCGGAGGCCAAATCGGGGCGGGCAGCGAGGCCGTGGGCGGCTAGAGGAGGAGTACTACGGTTGGGAAGTACTTCGGGGCATGCGGTGGAGCGGCAGTGGTGGCCTACGGTGGCGGATTAGCGACTGCGGCGGCGGTGGGCGTGCGGGTCAGACATGTTCCGGCTGGAGGCGGGTGAAAAACGGCTGAGCACAGACGATTTGTGGCAGCCTTGCGCTTTTGCGGTTGCCGCATATTTGCCGAACGCAGAGCCACTTTTTGGGCTGCCCTTTTTTTTGCAAAAATAATTGGTATTGGGCTGCTATTGGAGGACTTTTTTTTGCCCCTTCATGCCCTAAAAACGCCTTGTACCCAATAATAAGATAGCGTTGAAGATGCTCTTACCTTTTTAATAATGGAATATATTAATATCGTGAAAATACCAATTACATCAAGCCTCTGCAACAACGTAATGTCGTAAAGACATTAAGGATGCACACAACCAAAGCACACAAAAAAACAAGAATAAAAAAACCCCGCTATACTGATCAATTCCTTATAGGTAGAACCACCACCTAGACAACACCTGAAGTACAAATTCGTCAAACGCGATGCCTCCAAGAAGAAAACAATGCACAAGCACCGTCATCGCCCGATCATATATCTTAGGTTTTCATCTTGGAGAAGATCCATGCTTCCAAAACAATGCCTTCAATAAGGTCACTGCTAGACTCAATCAATTAAGGCCAGACCTTGGGTTTTCGCCCTGAAAGTTAAGACTCTGTACTCTGCTTGTGTTGCCGCCCCCACTTGCCGATGCCACTGCTACGAATCACGAATCACCAAGCAGAGTCCTCATCGCCACGAAGACTCGATCTGCCATTACAAGGCCTTAGACCTCAGCCACCATGCCGTTCTTTGTCACTGTCTTCATCATAAAAATCGAAATACAGATGCTCTTACATGGTTGACTGGCTCTTAATCGAGTGTTTTAAGGAAAGACTCTGAATCCAATAGCATGGTTGCGTGCCAATTCGAATCACTCGGTTGCTAAACAGGAGTGCGAAGAGCAACATAAGTACAATATGTGTTACGAAACGATGACCAAATATTACATTACCAATGCTGCGCGGATTACATGTGTGACAGTGTGACACGAACCACATAACTTCCCAACACAGTGACGATCCATTACAACAGTAGTAGTAGTAGTAGTAGAACCAGATGTAATCTACTGTCCTCGACAACACCAATGCACAAACAAGTAGGGAGAGAAAAGAAGCCCACACACTGTACAGTACACAGACATAGCGGACCGTTATTACATACGTGCTTCATGACGCGGGAGCACCGTGCACCTTGTAAGCTCTTCTAAGCTTCCGCGGGAGCACCGCAAAAGCAGAGGAGCTTCGCGATGCGCTTCATGACGGCGCCGCGCCTCGCCGGCGGCTTGCTCTGCTTCGCCTTCCCTTCTTCAGCGCCGCCACCGTACCCCTTCTCCATGGAGACAGAGAGCCAACAAATATTACTAGACAGAAGAATGATCTGTTGAGGAGGAGGAGGAGGATCAGAGCCAAAAACACTTCACGGCACCAACACTCGGCAGGGGAGACGTATAAATACACCCATGTCTCTTGGAAGAACTGCACGGCCAGCCATTTTCACGCCATTTTCGGGGTTAAAATCAGGCAAATGCATGGTAAGTACGTACGTGTGACTGGGCGCTGGGTTTCTTGTCTGCTCCTCCAGCTCTGTAACTTCACGCTGATGTCCCCAGTTGCACCGCCGTTGCATTCTCTAAATCCTTTCGGCCTTTTTCTCCAAAAACGTACGGGCGTGTCCCCTGCGGAAGAAAATGTCCGTCCATTTTCGGTCACCGTCTGCCGATCATTTCGCGTACAATCACTTGACTGCAACTAGTGAGCTAGTGCCGCCGGCGACCAGGTAGGTGTATGGAATGTTCCAGCCCTTTGGGTCGATCCAAGTCACGCCGAAAGTGAACAAGTAGACAGAAGGACGTCATTTTCCGGCGTGGCTTCAAAAGAGAAAACAACCTGAAACATGGTTTGATCAGTTGCAAGGCAATTCATTCGCATGGTTTGGTTAAGCGCTTTTGCTAATCTTCAGTTGCATGAAAATTTGGTTCCTGCTTGACTCCGCGTAGATGAGATTCCATGATCGAGTGGCTTGTTCCCGTTGAATATGGCAAATGTATGTATTCTGTATGTAGTTTTTTTGACATTATATATTACCACTATATAGTGTACAAAATATTGTCCATCGGATGAAGCTGATCCAACGGTTGTGAGATGGCAAATCTAAGTAGTGTTGGCCGTTGGATATTCTCTTTATTACACTGGATTCTGCTACGAGAAGATTCCAGACACCATGCATAATATGCACAAACCTCAAAGCAAATAGAGTTGTCATTCCTTTTAATTATTTATTTACTATGCACATTGTGCACACAAAATAATAACTTATTTTTTTTTGAAAAACTTCCGATCTATTCATTTTCAATCATGGCAGTACAACAAACACTAGAAATAATAAAAATTACATCCAGGTCCATAGACCACCTAACGACGACCACAAACACCGAAGCGAGCTGAAGGCGCGCCACTGTCATCGCTCCTCCCTCGCCGGAGTCGGGCACAACTTGTTGTAGTAGACAGTCGGGAAGTCGTCATGCTAAGGCCACATAGGACCAGCGCACCAGAACAGCAACCACCGCCGATGAAGGATAACGTAGATCGAAAGGATCCAATCCGAAGACACACGAATATAGACGAAAAACAACCAGATCCGAGCAAATCCACCGATGATAGATCCGTCGAAGACACACCTCCACACGCCCACCAACGATGCTAGATGCATCACCTGAGCGGGGGCTAGGCGGGGAGACCTTTATTCCATCTTCAGGGAGTCGCCGCCGTCTCGTCTTCTCGAGCAAGACACAAACCCTGACAAATATGAAAGGAACAACTAACAACGGAGCCCCCTCGCCGGCCCTTGTCAGAATCCACCTCGCCTCCATGGCCCTAGGGCCACCGGAGATGAGGCAGACCTGTGACGGAGCCGGCAAGAGGCACAAACCCTAGCTTGTTTGATGGAGTAGGATGCGGCTAAGTTAATAACTTCTTACTTGTTCTAGAATGGTCTTTTCTTACGTTATGATTTGTTTCCTTCCAAAAGAATGGGCACAAACCCTAGGGCGCGCCCCCTGCCTCGTGGGCCCCTCAGTGCTCCACCGACGTACTCCTTCCTCCTATATATACACACGTACCCCCAAATGATCAGAACAGGAGCCAAAAACCTAATTCCACCGCCGCAACTTTCTGTATCCATGAGATCCCATCTTGGGGCCTGTTCCAGAGCTCCGCCGGAAGAGGGCCGTCATCACGGAGGGCTTCTACATCATCCTAGCCCCTCCGATGAAGTGTGAGTAGTTTACCTCAGACCTTTGGGTCCATAGTTAGTAGCTAGATGGTTTCTTCTCTCTCTTTGAATCTCAATACAAAGTTCTCCCCCTCTCTTGTGGAGATCTATTCGATGTAATCTTCTTTTTGCGGTGTATTTGTTGAGACCGATGAATTGTGGGTTTATGATCAAGTCTATCTATGAATAATATTTGAATCTTCTCTGAATTCTTTTATGCATGATTGGTTATCTTTGCAAGTCTCTTCGAATTATCCGTTTGGTTTGGCCAACTAGATTGGTAGTTCTTGCCATGGGAGAAGTGCTTAGCTTTGGGTTTGATCTTGCGGTGTCCTTACCCAGTAACAGAAGGGGCAGCAAGGCACGTATTGTATTGTTGCCATCGAGGATAACAAGATGGGGTTTATCTCATATTGCATGAATTTATCTCTCTACATCATGTCATCTTGCTTAAGGTGTTACTCTGTTTTTAACTTAATACTCTAGATGCATGCTGGATAGCGGTCGATGAGTGGAGTAATAGTAGTAGATGTAGAATTGTTTCGATCTACTTGTCACGGACGTGATGCCTATATACATGATCATGCCTAGATATTCTCATAATTATGCACAATTCTATCAATTGCTCAACAGTAATTTGTTCACCCACTGTAGAATACTTATGCTCTTGAGAGAAGCCACTAGTGAAACCTATGGCCCCCGGTGAAAGTGCAACTATTCCTAGGTGGTTTTGGTAATTCATAACAACATATAGCTCATTGAGCTAATGCTATTCCAAGATGACTATTTCAGGAAAGCTCAATGATTGGCATGGCATGGATGTGAAAGTGGAACCCTCAAAATGCTAAGGACAAAGGATTGGCTCAAGCTCAAAAGCTCAAGACTCTTCATTTTATATTTTAGTGATCCAAGATCACATTGAGTCTTTAGGAAAAGCCAATACTATCAAGGAGGGATGAGGTGTTGCTTAATGAGCCTCTTGCTTCATGTGCTTAGTGATATGCTCCAAAATCCTCAGCTACTTTCCCATATCCACATATGACCTAAACCCTAAGCCAAACTCGGTCCTACCGATTCTTTCTATCCGACGCCACCGAGTTTCACTTTTCATAAGCCACTGCCAAACCCTAGCAATTCGGTTCTACCGATAGGGATCTCGGTCTCACCGAGATGGGATTGCAAACTCTCTGTTTTCCTTTCATAACTTTTCGGTCTCATCGAAAGAGCGAATCGGTCCCACCGAGATTGCAATGTAAACTCTTTGTTTCCCTTTTGTAACTTTTTGGTCTCACCGAAAGAGCAAATCGGTCCCACCGAGTTTGCCTGACCAACTCTCTGGTTAGCTTATTACCAAACTCGGTCTCACCGAGTTTGTGTAATCGGTCTCACCGAGATTACGTTATGCCCAAACCCTAACCATATCGGTCCTACCGAGTTGCATGTCAGTCCCACCGAAAATCTCTAACGGTCACTAGGTTTACCTTTTCGGTCCGACCGAGTTTGTTGATTCGGTCCCACCGAGATTGGAAAACTGTGTGTAACAGTTGGATTTTGTGTGGAGGCTATATATACCCCTCCACCTCCTCTTCATTCGTGGAGAGAGCCATCAGAACACATACACAATTCCAACTCATATGTTCTGAGAGAGAACCACCTACTCATGTGTTGAGACCAAGATATTCCATTCCTACCATATGAATCTTGATCTCTAGCCTTCCCCAAGTTGCTTTCCACTCAAATCTTCTTTCCACGAAATCCAAATCCTATGAGAGAGAGTTGAGTGTTGGGGAGACTATCATTTGAAGCACAAGAGCAAGGAGTTCATCATCAACACACCATTTGTTACTTCTTGGAGAGTGGTGTCTCCTAGATTGGCTAGGTGTCACTTGGGAGCCTCCGACAAGATTGTGGAGTTGAACCAAGGAGTTTGTAAGGGCAAGGAGATCGCCTACTTCGTGAAGATCTACCGCTAGTTAGGCAAGTCCTTCGTGGGCGATGGCCATGGTGGGATAGACAAGGTTGCTTCTTCGTGGACCCTTCGTGGGTGGAGCCCTCCGTGGACTCGCGCAACCATTACCCTTCGTGGGTGGAGCCCTCCGTGGACTCGCGCAACCGTTACCCTTCGTGGGTTGAAGTCTCCATCAACGTGGATATAGGATAGCACCACCTAACCGAACCACGGGAAAAACATCCGTGTCTCCAATTGCGTTTGAATTCTCCAAACCCTTCCCTTTACATTCTTGCAAGTTGCATGCTTTACTTTCCGCTGCCAATATACTCTTTGCATGCTTGCTTGAATTGTGTGATGATTGCTTGACTTGTCCTACAATAGCTAAAAACTGCCAAGAACTAAAATTAGGAAAAGGTTAAGTTTTTATTTGGTCAAGTAGTCTAATCACCCCCCTCTAGACATACTTTTGATCCTACACCTGGGTCTATTCTCATCATATCAATCTCCATCACTTTTATATTGTTTTGCTATTTACTTTGCCTTTACTTTTTACTTTGCATCTTTATATCAAAAATACCAAAAATATTCTATCTATCAGATCTCACTCTCGTAAGTGACCGTGAAGGGCTTGACAACCCCTAATCGCGTTGGTTGTGAGTAGCTATCGCTTTGTGCAGGTACGAGGGACTTGAGAGTGGTCTCCTACTGGATTGATATCTTGGTTCTCAAAAACTAAGGGAAATACTTACGCTGCTCTGCTGCATCATCCCTTCCTCTTCGGGGAAAACCAACGCAAGCTCAAGACGTAGCAAAAAACATGCCATTGGAACCGTCCGGGCCAGGTGCTCTATCCGTTGGCGAATCCTTGATTGCAGCCCAAACTTCCTCCTCCATGAAGGGGTTGTCAAGCCCGACTGCAGGCACCTGGGGAAGATGCATCTGCTACCAGTCCAGGGTCCTGCCTTGCTGTGTCCGCGCACCCAGGATTGCAGCAAAATGATCGTCGATCACCGTAGCCTTATCCTCGTGAGCTAGCATGATCTGCCCTGGTGCTGGATTGAGTGAATGAAGTTTTTTCGCCGTCTAGACGTCAGCTTGGCATGGAAAAACTTCGTGTTGGCATCCCCGAGTTGCAGCCCTCGAACCCTAGCTGCTTGTCTTTTTCGTGCCTTCTCTATTGCTGCTAAGCCGAGCTGCCTAATTTTCAGCAGTGTTCTAAGGTGGTGTTCTACATCCGTCAGTAACCGGCTTTCCTGTGCGACGTCCAGCCAAAGGATCACCCCAGTTGCAATATGAAACTGAAGTTTAGTGATACGTCTCCAACGTATCTATAATTTTTTATTGTTCCATGCTATTATATAATCTGTTTTGGATGTTGATGACCCACAAGTATAGGGGATCTATCGTAGTCCTTTCGATAAGTAAGAGTGTCGAACCCAACGAGGAGCAGAAGGAAATGATAAGCGGTTTTCAGCAAGGTATTCTCTGCAAGTACTGAAATAAGTGGTAACAGATAGTTTTGTGATAAGATAAATTGTAACGAGCAACAAGTAACAAAAGTAAATAAAGTGCAGCAAGGTGGCCCAATCCTTTTTGTAGCAAAGGACAAGCCGGAACAAACTCTGATAATAGGAAAAGCGCTCCCGAGGACACATGGGAATATCGTCAAGCTAGTTTTCATCACGTTCATATGATTCGCGTTCGATACTTTGATAATTTGATATGTGGGTGGACCGGTGCTTGGGTGCTGTTCTTAGCCCTAGAACAGCACCTACAGCATAATCACTGGCATCACACATAATTTCAAAGGGTAAATTCAAATCAGGTGGCTGAACAATAGGTGCAGAGACTAATGCTTTCTTAAGTATTTCAAATGCTTCTACACAATCATCATCAAAGACAAATGGTATATCTTTTTGCAATAAATTAGTCAGAGGCCGAGAAATTTTTGAGAAGTCCTTAATGAACCTCCTGTAAAATCCAGCGTGACCAAGGAAACTTCTTATACCTTTGATGTCCTTGGGACATGGCATCTTTTCAATAACATCAACCTTGGCTTTATCAACTTCAATACCTCTTTCAGAAACTTTGTGCCCCAAGACAATACCTTCATTAACCATAAAGTGGCACTTTTCCCAATTCAAGACAAGATTCGTTTCTTCACATCTCTGCAAAACTCGGTCAAGATTGCTCAAGCAATCATCAAAAGAGGAACCATAGACGAAAAAATCGTCCATGAAAATCTCACAAATCTTTTCACAAAAGTCAGAGAATATAGCCATCATGCATCTTTGAAAGGTAGCAGGTGCATTACATAAACCAAAAGGCATACATCTATAAGCAAAAGTACCAAAAGGGCATGTAAAAGTAGTCTTTGATTGATCTCTAGCCGACACAGGTATTTGAGAGAAACCAGAATAACCATCTAGAAAGTAATAGTGTGTATGTTTGCATAATCTTTCTAGCATTTGATCAATAAAAGGTAACGGGTAATGATCTTTCTTAGTAGCTTTATTTAATTTGCGGAAATCAATTACCATCCTATAACATATGATAATTCTGTGTGGAATCAATTCATCTTTATCATTAGGAACAACAGTAATACCTCCCTTCTTAGGGACACAATGGACAGGACTTACCCACTCACTATCAGCAACGTGATAGATTATACCTGCCTCCAGAAGCTTTAGTATTTCTTTTCTTACCACTTCTTTCATTTTAGGATTCAGACGTCGTTGAGGATCACGAACTGGTTTGGCATCTGCTTCCAAATTTATTTTATGTTGACATAAAGTGGGACTAATGCCCTTAAGATCATCAACAGTATATCCAATAGCAACACGATGCTTCTTCAGAGTTTTCAATAATCTTTCTTCTTCATGCTCTGAAAGGTTAGCACTAATAATAACAGGATATATCTTCTTTTCATCAAGGTAAGCATATTTAAGATTATCAGGAAAAGTTTTAATCTCAAACACGGGATCACTCTTGGGTGGAGGAGGATCCCCTAAAATTTCAACAGGAAAATTATGTTACAGAATAGGTTCCTGTTTAAAGAATACTTCATCTATTTCCCTTCTTTCATTCATGAACATATCATTCTCATGGTCTAGCAAATAGTGTTCTAAAGGATCACTAGGAGGTACGGCAATAGAAGCTAGACCAATAATTTCATCTTTACTAGGTAATTCTTCCTCATGATGTTGTTTACTAAATTTAGAGAAATTAAACTCATGAACCATATCATCCAAGCTAATAGTAACAACATTCTTTGTGCAATCTATGGTACAAAAGCTATCTTGTGGGGAACCAAGAACAAGAAAATCAGCAGGATATTTAGTTTTCCCACACAAGACTTCAACATCTCTAACAATTCCAATTGTTGAAATAGTATCTCTATTGGCAAGTTTAATTGTGACATCAATACCTTCTAACTCAGCAGGTGCAATTTCATTCTTAATTTCTTCGTATAAGTCAATAGGTATTACACTAGCACTAGCACCCATATCACATAAGCCATGATAACAATGATCTCCTATTTTAACAGAAATAACAGGCATGCCTACCACAGGTCTATGTTTATCTTTATCACAAGGTTTAGCAATTCTAGCAGTTTCACCTCCGAACTGAATAACATGCCCATCAATATTATCAGACAAGAGATCTTTAACAATAGCAATATTAGGTTCTACTTTAACTTGCTCAGGAGGTGTATAAGTTCTAATATTGCTTTTACGAACAACAGTTGAAGCTTTAGCATGATCCTTTATTCTAACAGGGAAATGTGGTTTCTCAATATAAGAAGTAGGAACAATAGGATCATTATAAGTGACAGTCTTTTCTTCAACTTTAATAGGTGCAGCTACTTTTACTTCTATGGGAGGATGATATTTAAATCACTTCTCCTTAGGGAGATCAACATAAGAAGCAAAAGATTCACAGAAAGAAGCTACTATCTCAGAGTCAAGTCCATATTTAGTGCTAAACTTACGGAAAATATCGGTGTCCATAAAAGATTTAACACAATCAAACTTAGGTGTCATACCTGACTCCTTACCTTCGTCGAGGTCCCAATCTTCAGAGTTGCGTTTAATTCTATCCAATAAATTCCATCTGAATTCAATAGTCTTCATCATAAAAGAGCCAACACAAGAAGTATCGAGCATGGTGCGATTGTTTTCATAAAGTCGAGCATAAATTTTTTTAATGATCATTTCTCTTGAGAGCTCATGATTGGGGCATGAATATAACATTGATTTAAGCCTCCCCAAGCTTGAGCGATGCTTTCTCCTTCGTGAGGCCAGAAATTATATATATAATTGCGATCATGATGAACAAGATGCATAGGGTAATACTTTTGATGAAATTCCAACTTCAATCTTTTATAGTCCCATGATTTCATATCATCATATAGCCTATACCATATCAATGCGTCTACCTTCAAAGATAAAGGGAAGACCTTCTTCTTAGCAACATCATCGGGTATACCTGCAAGCTTAAATAGTCCACAAACTTCATCCACATATATTAAGTGCTCATCAGGATGCTTTGTTCCATCTCCTTTAAAAGGGTTAGCTAGCAGTTTTTCCATCATACCCGAAGGAAATTCAAAAGGAGTTTCATTTTCAATAGGTTCAGTAGGTTGAGGAGCAACTCTTTTCTCTACTGGACGGGGTGAAGATACCCCGAACAAGCCCCTCAGAGAATTACTTTCCATAGTAACAAGTGACAGTAAATTTTAGTACACTATATAAATTTTTCCTTACCAAATTCCACCTACCAAAGGCGCTACACTCCCCGGCAACGGCGCCAGAAAAGAGTCTTGATGACCCACAAGTACAGGGGATCTATTGTAGTCCTTTCGATAAGTAAGAGTGTCGAACCCAACGAGGAGCAGAAGGAAATGATAAGCGTTTTTCAGCATGGTATTCTCTGCAAGTACTGAAATAAGTGGTAACAGATAGTTTTGTGATAAGATAAATTGTAACGAGCAACAAGTAACAAAAGTAAATAAATTGCAGCAAGGTGGCCCAATCCTTTTTGTAGCAAAGGACAAGCCGGAACAAACTCTTATAATAGGAAAAGCGCTCCCGAGGACACATGGGAATATCGTCAAGCTAGTTTTCATCATGTTCATATGATTCACGTTTGATACTTTGATAATTTGATATGTGGGTGGACCGGTGCTTGGGTGCTGTTCTTACTTGAATAAGCATCCCACTTATGATTAACCTCTATTGCAAGCATCCGCAACTACAACAAAAGTATTAAGGTAAACCTAACCATAGCATGAAACATGTGGATCCAAATCAGCCCCTTACGAAGCAACGCATAAACTAGGGTTTAAGCTTCTGTCACTCTAGCAACCCATCATCTACTTATTACCTCCCAATGCCTTCGTCTAGGCCCAATTAATGGTGGAGTGTTATGTAGTCGACGTTCACATAACACCACTAGAGGCTAGACAACATACATCTTATCAAAATATCAAACGAATACCAAATTCACATGACTACTAATAGCAAGACTTGTCCCTTGTCCTCAGGAACAAACGTAATTACTCACAAAGCATATTCATGTTCATAATCAGAGGGGTAATAATATGCATATAGGATCTGAACATATGATCTTCCACCAAATAAACCAACTAGCATCAACTACAAGGAGTAATCAACACTACTAGCAAACCTACTGGCACCAATCCCGGACTTTGAGACAAGAATTGGATACAAGAGATGAACTAGGGTTTGGAGATGAGATGGTGCTGGTGAAGATGTTGATGGAGATTGCCCTCTCCCGATGAGAGGAGCATTGGTGATGACGATGGTGATGATTTCCCCCTCCCGGAGGGAAGTATCCCTGGCAGAACAGCTCTGCTGGAGCTCTAGATTGGTTCCGCCAAGGTTCCGCCTCGTGGCGACGGAGTCTCGTCCCGAAAAGTTCCTTCTGATTTTTTTCTCATCGAAAGACTTCATATAGGAGAAGATGGACGTCAGAGAGCCACCAGGGGGGCCACGAGGTAGGGGGCGCACCCTAGGGGGGGGCGCCCCCACCCTCGTGAGCAGGGTGTGGGCCCCCTGGCCTTCATCTTTGGCGAGGATTTTTATTTACTTATTTTAAGATGTTCCGTGGAGTTTCAGGACTTTTAGAGTTGCACAGAATAGGTCTCTAATATTTGCTCCTTTTCCAGCCCAGAATTCCAGCTGCCGGCATTCTCCCTCCTTATGTAAGCCTTGTAAAATAAGAGAGAATAGCCATAAGTATTGTGACATAAAGTGAAATAACAGTCCATAATGCAATGAAACAATTCCTTATTTAACACTAACTTAAATTTTGTTTCCCTATTTAACACTGAAAAACTTTTTCTTCCCTATCTAACAACGAATCTAAATTTTATGCCTTTTATAACACTCTCATCCATTTTAAGCATAAATGACACCTAAAAAGACCTTTTTTCCCCTCATGTGTTATGTGTGTGTGCGAGGCAGTAACACACATGCAACATCAGTGAGACAGGGCAGTAGCACACACAGCAGCACATACACACACCCGCAAAAAAGCAGCACATACACAAGCAGCAACAGACACGCACACACACACAACACCACACACACGTAGCACACTCACTCACAGGCAACACACACAGAGACACCCATCAGCACACGTAGCAGCAGGGACGCATGCACACATAGGCACGCAACAACACGCGCACACACACGTGCACGCACGCAGTAGCACACACAGTAGTAGCAAACACACACACGTACACACAAAGTAGCAAAAAAAACACACACACAGTAGCACACACATGTGCGCACGCACACAGATGCAACAGCACACACATGCGCACACAAACATACTATAAGAGGGCAAAAGGGTCTTTTCAGGTGTTATTTAGGCTCAAAATGGATAGAAGTGTTATAAAAGGCATAAAATTTAGACTCGTTGTTAGATAGGGAAGAAATTATTTGTCGATGTCAAATAGGGCATAAAATTTAGACACAATGTTAAATAAGGAATTCTCTCTAATGCAATAAATATCGATATAAAAGCATGATGCAAAATGGACGTATAAAATATTAATGGGATTTATTTTACACTTTTATATTATTTTTGGGACTAACCTATTAACCAAAGACCCAGTGCAAATTGCTGTTTTTTTGCCTATTTCAGTGTTTCGCAGAAAAGGAATATCGAACGGAGTCCAAGCGGAATGAAACCTTCTGGAGCATGATTTTGGGAACAAACATGATCCAGAGGACTTGGAGTGGACGTCAAGCAACCAACGAGGTGTCCACAAGGTAGGGGGCGCGCCCTCCCCCCTCGTGGCTCAACCGACCTACTTCTTCCTCCTATATATGTTCACATACCCTGAAAACATCCAGGAGCACCACGAAACCCTATTTCCACCGCCGCAACCTTCTGTACCCAAGAGATCCCATCTTGGGGGCTTTTCCGGAGCTCCGCCGGAGGGGGCATCGATCACGGAGGGCCTCTACATCAACTCCATGGCCCCTCCGATGATGTGTGAGTAGTTTACTTCAGACCTTCGGGTCCATAGATAGTAGCTAGATGGCTTCTTCTCTCTCTTTGGATCTCAATACAAAGTTCTCCTCGATCTTCTTGGATATCTATTCGATGTAACTCTTTTTGCGGTGTGTTTGTCAAGATCCGATGAATTGTGGGTTTATGATCAAGTCTATCTATGAATAATATTTGATTCTTCTCTGAAATCTTTTATGCGTGATTGGTTATCTTTGCAAGTCTCTTCGAATTATCAGTTTGGTTTGCCCTACTAGATTGATCGTTCTTGCAATGAGAGAAGTGCTTAGCTTTGGGTTCAATCTTCCGATGCTCGATCCCAGTGACAGAAAAGGAAACGACACGCATTGTATTACTGTTGGAAATATGCCCTAGAGGCAATAATAAAAGTATTATTATTATATTTCCTTGTTCATGATAATTGTCTTTTATTCATGCTATAACTGTATTATCCAGAAATCATAATACACGTGTGAATACATACACCACAATATGTCCCTAGTGAGCCTCTAGTTGACTAGCTCGTTGTGATCAACAGATAGTAATGGTTTCCTGGCTATGGACATTGGATGTCGTTGATAACGGGATCACATCATTAGGAGAATGATGTGATGGACAAGACCCAATCCTAAGACTAGCACAAAAGATCGTGTAGTTCATTTGCTAGAGCTTTGCCAATGTCAAGTATCTCTTCCTTCGACCATGAGAGCGTGTAACTCCTGGATACCGTAGGAGTGCTTTGCGTGTATCAAACGTCACAACGTAACTGGGTGACTATAAAGGTGCACTACAGGTATCTCCGAAAGTATCTATTGTTTTATGCGGATCGAGACTGGGATTTGTCACTCCGTGTAAACGGAGAGGTATCTCTGGGCCCACTCGGTAGGACATCATCATATGCGCAATGTGACCAAGGAGTTGATCACGGGATGATGTGTTACAGAACGAGTAAAGTGACTTGCCGGTAACGAGATTGAACAAGGTATTGGATACCGACGATTGAATCTCGGGCAAGTAACATACCGATAGACAAAGGGAATTGAATACGGGATTGATTAAGTCCTTGACATCGTGGTTCATCCGATGAGATCATCGTGGAACATGTGGGAGCCATCATGGGTATCCAGATCCCGCTGTTGGTTATTGACCGGAGAACGTCTCGGTCATGTCTACATGTCTCCCGAACCCGTAGGGTCTATACACTTTAGGTTCGATAACGCTAGGGTTATAAAGGAAGTTTGTATGTGGTTACCAAATGTTGTTCGGAGTCCCGGATGAGATCCCGGACGTCACGAGGAGTTCCGGAATGGTCCGGAGGTAAAGATTTATATATGGGAAGTCCTATTTTGGCCACCGGAAAATGTTCGGGATTTTTCGGTATTGTACCGGGAAGGTTCTAGAAGGTTCCGGAGTGGGGCCCACCTGCATGGGGGGACCCACATGGACGTGGGTAGTGGGGGCAAGGCCCCACACCCCTGGTCAAGGCGCACCAAGATCCCCCCTTAGAAGGAATAAGATCATATCCCGAAGGGATAAGATCAAGATCCCTAAAAAGGGGGGATAACAATCGGTGGGGAAGGAAATAATGAGATTTCTTTCCTCCCACCTTGGCCAACGCCCCAATGGACTTGGAGGGCAAGAAACCAGCCCCTCCACCCCTATATATAGTGGGGAGGCGCATGGGAGCTATACACAAAGTTCTGGCGCAGCCCTCCCCCTCTCACAAGTACTCCTCCTCTCCCGCGGTGCTTGGCGAAGCCCTGCAGGATTGCCACGCTCCTCCACCACCACCACGCCGTTGTGCTGCTGCTGGATGGAGCCTTCCTCAACCTCTCCCTCTCTCCTTGCTGGATCAAGGCTTGGGAGACGTCACCGGGCTGTATGTGTGTTGAACGCGGAGGTGCCGTGCGTTCGGCACTTGATCATCGGTGATTTGAATCACGACGAGTACGACTCCATCAACCCCGTTCACTTGAACGCTTCCGCTTAGCGATCTACAAGGGTATGTAGATGCACTCTCTTTCTACTCGTTGCTGGTCTCTCCATAGATAGATCTTGGTGACACGTAGGAAAATTTTGAATTTCTGCTACGTTCCCCAACAGTGCCATCATGAGCTAGGTCTATTGCGTAGATTCTTTGCACGAGTGGAACACAAAGTAGTTGTGGGCGTTGATGTTGTTCAATATGCTTACCGTTACTAGTCCAATCTTGTTTCGACGGTATTGTGGGATGAAGCGGCCCGGACCGACCTTACACGTACTCTTACGTGAGACAGGTTCCACCGATTGACATGCACTTGGTGCATAAGGTGGCTAGCGGGTGCCAGTCTCTCCCACTTTAGTCGGAACGGATTCGATGAAAAGGGTCCTTATGAAGGGTAAATAGCAATTGGCATATCACGTTGTGGTCTTGCGTAGGTAAGAAACGTTCTTGCTAGAAACCCATAGCAGCCACGTAAAACATGCAACAACAATTAGAGGACGTCTAACTTGTTTTTGCAGGGTATGCTATGTGATGTGATATGGCCAAGAAGAATGTGATGAATGATATGTGATGTATGAGATTGATCATGTTCTTGTAATAGGATTCACGACTTGCATGTCGATGAGTATGACAACCGGCAGGAGCCATAGGAGTTGTCTTTATTTATTGTATGACCTGCGTGTCATTTAAGAACGCCATGTAAACTACTTTACTTTATTGCTAAACGCGTTAGTCATAGAAGTAGAAGTAGTCGTTAACGTGACAACTTCATGAAGACACGATGATGGAGATCATGATGATGGAGATCATGGTGTCGTGCCGGTGACGATGATGATCATGGAGCCCCGAAGATGAAGATCAAAAGGAGCAAAATGATATTGGCCATATCATGTCACTATTTGATTGCATGTGATGTTTATCATGTTTATGCATCTTGTTTGCTTAGGACGACGATAGTAAATAAGATGATCCCTTACAAAATTTCAAGAAGTGTTCTCCCCTAACTGTGCACCGTTGCTACAGTTCGTCGCTTCTAAGCACCACGTGATGATTGGGTGTGATGGATTCTTACGTTCACATACAACGGGTGTAAGACAGTTTTACACAGCGAAAACACTTAGGGTTAACTTGACGAGCCTAGCATGTGCAGACATGGCCTCGGAACACGGAGACCGAAAGGTCGAGCATGAGTCGTATGGTAGATACGATCAACATGAAGATGTTCACCGATGATGACTAGTCCGTCTCACGTGATGATCGGACACGGCCTAGTTGACTCGGATCATGTGATCACTTAGATGACCAGAGGGATGTCTATCTAAGTGGGAGTTCATAAGATGAACTTAATTATCCTGGACATAGTCAAAAGACCTTTTGCAAATTATGTCGTAAGCTCGCGCTTTAGTTCTACTGTTTAGATATGTTCCTAGAGAAAATATAGTTGAAAGTTGATAGTAGCGATTATGCGATCAGTAGAAAGCTTATGTCCTTAATGCACCGCTCAGTGTGCTGAACCCCAACGTCGTTTGTCGATGTTGCGAACATCGGACACACACGTTTTGATAACTACGTGATAGTTCAATTAAATGGTTTAAGTAGAGGCACCAAAGACGTTTTCGAAACGTCGCGGAACATATGAGATGTTTCGAGGGCTGAAATTGGGATTTCAGGCTCGTGCCCACGTCAAGAGGTATAAGACCTCCGACGATTTTCTTAGCCTGCAAACTAAGGGAGAAAAGCTCAATCGTTGAGCTTGTGCTCAGATTGTCTGAGCACAACAATCACTTGAATCGAGTGGGAGTTGATCCTCCAGATGAGATAGTGATGTTTCCCCAAAGTCATTGCCACCAAGCTGCTAGAGCTTTGTGATTAACTATAACATATCAGGGATAGATATGATGATCCTTGAAATATTCATGATGTTTGACACTGCGAAAGTAGAAATCAAGAAGGAGCATCAATTGTTGATGGTTGGTGAAACCACTAGTTTCAAGAAGGGCAAGGGAACAAAGGGATACTTCATGAAACGGCAATTCAGCTGCTGCTCTAGTGAAGAAACCCAAGGTTGAACCCAAACCCGAGACTAAGTGCTTCTGTAATAAGGGGAACAACCACTGGAGCAGCATTACCCTAGATACTTGGTAGATGAGAAGGCTGGCAAGGTCGATAGAAGTATATTGGATATACATTATGTTAATGTGTACTTTACTAGTACTCCTAGTAGCACCAGGGTATTGGATACCGGTTCGGTTGCTAAGTGTTAGTAACTCGAAATAAAAGCTATGGAATAAACGGAGACTAGCTAAAGGTGAGCTGACGATATATGTTGGAAGTGTTTCCAAGGTTGATATGATCAAGCATCGCACGCTCCCTCTACCACCGAGATTGGTGTTTGCGTTGAGCATAGACATGATTGGATTATGTCTATCGCAATACGGTTATTCATTTAAGGAGAATAATGGTTACTCTATTTTTGAATAATACCTTCAATGGTCTTGCACCTAAATGAATGGTTTATTGAATCTCGGTCGTAGTGATACACATTTTCATGCCAAAAGATATAAGATTGTAATGATAGTACCACTTACTTGTGGCACTGCCATGTAAGTCATATCGGTATAAAATGCATGAAGAAGCTCCATGTTGATGGATCTTTGGACTCACTCGTTTTTGAAAAGTTTGAGACATGCGAACCATGTCTATTGGTGTATACGCATGAAGAAACTCCATGCAGATGGATCGTTTGGACTCACTTGATTTTGAATCACTTGAGATATGCAAATCATACCACATGGGCAAGATGACTGAAAAGCCTCGTTCTCAGTAAAATGGAACAAGATAGCAACTTGTTGGAAGCAACACATTTTGATGTGTGCAGTCCAATGAGTGCTGAGGCATGCAGTGAATATCGTTATGTTCTTACTTCACAGATGATTCGAGTAAATTTTGAGTATATTTACTTGATGAAACACAAGTCTGAATTATTGAATGGTTCAAGTAATTTCAGAGTGAAGTTGAAGATCATTGTGACAGGAGGATAAAATGTCTATGATATGATCATAGAGATGAATATCTGAGTTACGAGTTTTGGCACACAATTAAGACATTGTGGAAATTGTTTCGCAATTAATACCGCCTGGAACACCATAGTGTGATGGTGTGTCCGAACATCATAGTTGCACCCTATTGGATATGATGCATACCATGATGTCTCTTATCGAACTGCCACGATAGTTTATGGGTTAGGCATTAAAGACAGCCACATTCACTTTAAATAGGGCACCACGTAATTCCGATGAGATGACACCGTATGAATTATGGTTTAGAGAAACCTAAGTTGTCGTTTCTTAAAGGTTTGGGGCTGCGACACTTATGTGAAAAGGTTTCAGGATTAAGCTCGAACCCAAAGCGGATAAAGTACATCTTCATAGGACACCCAAAATAGTTGGGTATACCTCCTAATTCAGATCCGAAAGCAATATAAATTGTTTCTAGAATCGGGTCCTTTCTCGAGGAAAGGTTTCTCTCGAAAGAATTGAGTGGGAGGATGGTGGAGACTTGATGAGGTTATTGAACCGTCACTTCAACTAGTGTATAGCAGGGCACAAAGAGTTGTTCCTGTGGCACCTACACCAATTGAAGTGGAACCTTATGATAGTGATCATGAAGTTTTGGATCAAGTCACTACCGTACGTCGTAGGGTGACAAGGATGCGTACTACTTTAGAGTGGTACGGTAATCCTGTCTTGAAGGTCATGTTGCTAGACAACAATGAACCTACGAGCTATGGAGAAGCGATGGTGGGCCCGGATTCCGATAAATGGCTTGAGGCCATAAAATCCGAGAGAGGATCCATGTATGAAAACAAAGTGTAGACTTTGGCAGAACGGCTCGATGGTCGTAAGGCTAATGAGTACAGATGGATTTCAAAAGGAAGACGGACAATGATGGTAAATGTCACCATTAAGAAAGCTCGACTTGTCGTTAAGATGTTCTCCGACAAGTTCAAGGAGTTGACTACGATCAGATTTTCTCACTCGTAGCGATGCTAAGAGTCTGTTGGAATTATATTAGCGATTACTGCATTATTTATGAAATCTTGCAGATAGGATGTCAAAACATTGTTTCCTCGACGATTTTCTTGAGGAAAGGTTGTATGTGATACAACCGGAAGGTTTTGTCAATCCCGAAAGATGCTAAAAGGTATGCTAGCTCCAGCGATCCTTCTAAGGACTGGAGTAAGCATCTCGGAGTTGGAATGTACAATTTGATGAGATGATCAAAGATTTTGGGTTTGTACAAAGTTTATGAGAAACTTGTATTTCCAAAGAAGTGAGTGGGAGCACTATAGAATTTCTGATGAGTATATGTTCTTGACATATTGTTGATCAGAAATGATGTAGAATTTCTAGAAAGCATATAGGGTTATTTGAAAGGTGTTTTCAATAGAAAACCTGGATCAAGCTACTTGAACATTGAGCATCAAGATCTATAAGATAGATCAAAATGCTTAATAATACTTTGAAATGAGCACGTACCTTGACATAATCTTGAAGGTGTTCAAGATGGATCAGTCAAAGAAGGAGTTCTTGCCTGAGTTGTAAGGTACGAAGTTAAGACTTAAAGCTCGACCATGGCAGAATAGAGAGAAAGGACGAAGGTCGTCTCCTATGCTTAAGACATAGGCTCTACAGTTTGCTATGCTGTGTACCGCACCTGAAGTGTGCCTTGCCATGAGTTAGTCAAGGGGTACAAGAGTGATCCAAGAATGGATCACAGACAGCGGTCAAAGTTATCCTTAGTAACTAGTGGACTAAGGAATTTTCTCGATTATGGAGGTGGTAAAAGAGTTCGTCGTAAAGGTTACGTCGATGCAAGCTTAACACCTATCCGGATAGCTCTGAGTAGAGAGACCGGATACATATAATGGAGGAATAATTTAGAATAGCTCCAAGTAGAACAGTTGTTTGGAATATCTCCAAATAGAGCGTGGTAGCTGCATCTAGGAGATGACATAGAGATTTGTAAAGCACACACGGATCTGAAAGGTTCAGACCCGTTGACTAAAACCTCTCTCACAAGCAACATGATCAAACATAAAACTCATTGAGTGTTAATCACATAGTGATGTGAACTAGACTACTGACTCTAGTAAACTCTTGGGTATTAGTCACATGGCGATGTGACCTGTGAGTGTTAATCACATGGTGATGTGAACTAGATTATTGACTCTAGTGCAAGTGGGAGACTGTTGGAAATATGCCCTAGAGGCAACAATAAAAGTATTATTATTATATTTCCTTGTTCATGATAATTGTCTTTTATTCATGCTATAACTGTATTATCCGGAAATCATAATACACGTGTGAATACATAGACCACAATATGTCCCTAGTGAGCCTCTAGTTGACTAGCTCGTTGTGATCAACAGATAGTCATGGTTTCCTGGCTATGGACATTGGATGTCATTGATAACGGGATCACATCATTAGGAGAATGATGTGATGGACAAGACCCAATCCTAAGACTAGCACAAAAGATCGTGTAGTTCATTTGCTAGAGCTTTGCCAATGTCAAGTATCTCTTCCTTCGACCATGAGAGCGTGTAACTCCTGGATACCGTAGGAGTGCTTTGGGTGTATCAAACGTCACAAC
The DNA here is from genome assembly GCF_018294505.1 of Triticum aestivum. Lineage (NCBI taxonomy): Eukaryota > Viridiplantae > Streptophyta > Magnoliopsida > Poales > Poaceae > Triticum > Triticum aestivum. The sequence goes on along the minus strand of NC_057809.1, from coordinate 561,792,878 downwards.
TTAACTGGGTGACTATAAAGGTGCACTACAGGTATCTCCGAAAGTATCTATTGTTTTATGCGGATCGAGACTGGGATTTGTCACTCCGTGTAAACGGAGAGGTATCTCTGGGCCCACTCGGTAGGACATCATCATATGCGCAATGTGACCAAGGAGTTGATCACGGGATGATGTGTTACGGAACGAGTAAAGTGACTTGCCGGTAACGAGATTGAACAAGGTATTGGATACCGACGATCGAATCTCGGGCAAGTAACATACCGATAGACAAAGGGAATTGAATACGGGATTGATTAAGTCCTTGACATCGTGGTTCATCCGATGAGATCATCGTGGAACATGTGGGAGCCATCATGGGTATCCAGATCCCGCTGTTGGTTATTGACCGGAGAACGTCTCGGTCATGTCTACATGTCTCCCGAACCCGTAGGGTCTACACACTTAAGGTTCGATGACGCTAGGGTTATAAAGGAAGTTTGTATGTGGTTACCGAATGTTGTTCGGAGTCCCGGATGAGATCCCGGACGTCAAGAGGAGTTCCGGAATGGTCCGGAGGTAAAGATTTATATATGGGAAGTCCTATTTTGGCCACCGGAAAATGTTCGGGATTTTTCGGTATTGTACCGGGAAGGTTCTAGAAGGTTCCGGAGTGGGGCCCACCTGCATGGAGGGACCCACATGGACGTGGGTAGTGGGGGCAAGGCCCCACACCCCTGGTCAAGGCGCACCAAGATCCCCCCTTAGAAGGAATAAGATCATATCCCGAAGGGATAAGATCAAGATCCCTAAAAAGGGGGGATAACAATCGGTGGGGAAGGAAATAATGAGATTTCTTTCCTCCCACCTTGACCAACGCCCCAATGGACTTGGAGGGCAAGAAACCAGCCCCTCCACCCCTATATATAGTGGGGAGGCGCATGTGAGCTATACACAAAGTTCTGGCGCAGCCCTCCCCCTCTCACAAGTACTCCTCCTCTCCCGCGGTGCTTGGCGAAGCCCTGCAGGATTGCCACGCTCCTCCACCACCACCACGCCGTTGTGCTGCTGCTGGATGGAGCCTTCCTCAACCTCTCCCTCTCTCCTTGATGGATCAAGGCTTGGGAGACGTCACCGGGCTGTATGTGTGTTGAACGCGGAGGTGCCATGCGTTCGGCACTTGATCATCGGTGATTTGAATCACGACGAGTACGACTCCATCAACCCCGTTCACTTGAACGCTTCCGCTTAGCAATCTACAAGGGTATGTAGATGCACTCTCTTTCTACTCGTTGCTGGTCTCTCCATAGATAGATCTTGGTGACACGTAGGAAAATTTTGAATTTCTGCTATGTTCCCCAACAATTACTGCCATCGAGGATAAAAAGATGGGGTTTATATCATATTGCTTGAGTTTATCCCTCTACATCATGTCATCTTACCTAAGGCGTCACTCTGTTCTTATGAACTTAATACTCTAGATGCATGTTGGATAGCGGCCGATGTGTGGAGTAATAGTAGTAGACGCAGGCAGGAGTCGGTCTACTTGTCACGGACGTGATGCCTATATACATGATCATGCCTAGATATTCTCATAATTATTCGCTTTTCTATCAATTGCTCGACAGTAATTTGTTCACCCACCGCAATACTTATGCTATCTTGATAGAAGCCACTAGTGAAACCTATGACCCCCGGGTCTATTTTCCATCATATAAGTTTCGAATCTATTTTACTTTGTAATCTTTACTTTCAATCTATATCATAAAAATACCGAAAATATTGATCTTATCATTATTATCTCTATCAGATCTCACTCTCGTAAGTGACCGTGAAGGGATTGACAAACCCTTTATCGCATTGGTTGTGAGGTTCTTATTTGTTTGTGTAGGTACAAGGGACTTGCGTGTGGCCTCCTACTGGATTGATACCTTGGTTCTCAAAAACTGAGGGAAATACTTACGCTACTTTGCTGCATCACCCTTTCCTCTTCAAGGGAAAACCAACGCAGCGCTCAAGAGGTAGCAAGAAGAATTTCTGGCGCCGTTGCCAGGGAGTCTACGCACAAGTCAAGACATACCAAGTAACCATCATAAACTCTTATCCCTCGCATTACATTATTTGCCATTTGCCTCTCGTTTTCCTCTCCCCCAATTCACCCTTGCCGTTTTATTCGCCTTTTTCCGTTTGCCTTTTTTTCGCTTGCTTCTCGTTATGGCCGGCTCGCGCTGACCGTTGAAGACGAGTGGGGTGGCAGTGGCCTCGGCCACTAGGGCATCGAGCTCAGCACTCATGCTGTCGAACACCGGGGGTGGGGAGAGGATGCGAGCGGCTGATGTCTACTACACAACCTTCTTCTTGTAGACGTTGTTGGGCCTCCAAGTGCAGAGGTTTGTAGGACAGTAGCAAATTTCCCTCAAGTGGATGACCTAAGATTTATCAATCCGTAGGAGGCGTAGGATGAAGATGGTCTCTCTCAAGCAACCCTGCAACCAAATAACAAAGAGTCTCTTGTGTCCCCAACACACCCAATACAATGGTAAATTGTATAGGTGCACTAGTTCGGCGAAGAGATGGTGATACAAGTGGTATATGGATGGTATATAAAGGTTTTTGTAATCTGAAAATATAAAAACAGCAAGGTAACTAATGATAAAAGTGAGCGGAAACGGTATTGCAATGTGTGGAAACAAGGCCTAGGGTTCATACTTTCATTAATGCAAGTTCTCTCAACAATAATAACATAATTGGATCATATAACTATCCCTCAACATGCAACAAAGAGTCACTCCAAAGTCACTAATAGCAGAGAACAAACGAAGATATTATGGTAGGGTACGAAACCACCTCAAAGTTATCCTTTCTGATCGATCTATTCAAGAGTCCGTAGTAAAATAACATGAAGCTATTCTTTCCGTTCAATCTATCATAGAGTTCGTACTAGAATAACACCTTAAGACACAAATCAATCAAAACCCTAATGTCACCTAGATACTCCAATGTCACCTCAAGTATCCGTGGGTATGATTATACGATATGCATCACACAATCTCAGATTCATCTGTTCAAACCAACACAGAGAACTTCAAAGAGTGCCCCAAAGTTTCTACCAGAGAGTCAAGACGAAAACGTGTGCCAACCCCTATGCATAGGTTCATGGGCGAAACCCGAAAGTTGATCACCAAAACATACATCAACTGGATCAATAGAATACCCCATTGTCACCACGGGTATCCCACGCAAGACATACATCAAGTGTTCTCAAATCCTTAAAGACTCAATTCGATAAGATAACTTCAAAGGGAAAACTCAATCCATTACAAGAGAGTAGAGGGGGAGAAACATCATAAGATCCAACTATAATAGCAAAGTTCGCGATACATCAAGATCGTACCACCTCAAGAACGCGCGCAAGAGAGATCAAACACATAGCTACTGGTACATACCCTCAGCCCCGAGGGAGAACTACTCCCTCCTCGTCATGGAGAGCGTCGGGATGATGAAGGTGGCCACCGGAGAGGGATTTCCCCCTCCGGCAGGGTGCCGGAACGGGTCTAGATTGGTTTTCGGTGGCTACGGAGGCTTCTGGCGGCGGAACTCCCGATCTATTCTGCTCCACGATGGTTTTAGGGTATATTGGTATATATAGGAGGAAGAAATACGTCAGGGGGGCCACGAGGGGCCCACGAGGGTGGAGGGCGCGCCCCCCTGCCTCGTGCCTTCCTCGTTGCTTCCCTTACGTACACCCCAAATCTTCTGGATTGCTTCTGTTCCAAAAATAAGTTCCGTGAAGTTTCAGGTCAATTGGACTCCGTTTGATTTTCCTTTTCTGTGATACTCTAAAACAAGGAAAAAACAAAAACTGGCACTGGGCTCTAGGTTAATAGGTTAGTCCCAAAAATCATATAAAATAGCATATAAATTCATATAAAACATCCAAGGTTGATAATATAATAGCATGAAACAATCAAAAATTATAGATACGTTGGAGACGTATCAGCGGCCCCCGCGAAGAAGGCGGCGATCGGGTCGTCCTCGCCCACGCGCGTCGCCGTAGCAGGGAGCAGCGGTAGCGGGGCATGCAGCAGAGGCGCCGGAGCCGCGGGGGACTTGTCCGCGTGGCGGGTCGAAGCCTGACGACCATGCGAGCTCTCCGTCAGGCGCGGGGCGAACGGCGAGCAGCTGCGGCGCCTGGACGAGGAGCCCCTTTGCGACGCCTCCCGGCCCGAGCGCCCGAGGCCCAGGAGCGTGTCCCGCTAGGACCTGCGCCCACCACGGCCGTCCTCGTCATCATCTCGCCTTGGACCGCCACGGGGCAGGCCTCGGCAGCCGGAGTCCACCACCGGGGCCAGCTGCTTGTCCTTCTTTGGGTCTCGCTGGCCGTCTTCCACGTGCTTGCTCCAGGTGTCGGGGTACACCCTGGGCATGGGGCGGTCGTTGTCATCGTCCGAGTCGGAGGGGATGCCGCTCTACGCCGAGGCAGGAGAGCGCGGCGGGTACGGCATCCAGTCTTCCACCAGATCAACGTGGATCAGCAATTCGTGGCGCGGGGCTGTGGGCGGCAGGGGCACAACGCGACCTGGCGGGGAGTGGCCGAGCATCTCTTCGACACGGCCGGCGCCCCGTTGCAGGACCCAGAACGTGTGCTTCGTCAGGATCAGGGCAGCATCCCACACTCACACCCAGTAGGCGAAGGTCTTTGTGGTCACGCTCGTAGGTGCAGCTGTCCAGCCGGTCGACGCGGCAACCCACCAGCAGAACTGTTGCGGTAGGTTCTCGATGACGATTCACACATGGTGGTAGAACTGCTGGATGTCCGCGTGGTCGTCTTCATGCCAGCGCCTGATGAAGAACTTGACCCCATCAACGGTGATGGAGCCAAGCCTGAGAACGTCGTCGTGGTGCACCGGGAGGTTGAAGATGATGAAGTAGTCCTCCGGGTGGTGGCGCGTGATGCGCAGCTGGTGCGGCGGGATGCACAACTGGGACTCCAGGACCAGCCCAACCGCCATGGGGCTCGTACCACGCGCTCCAGCGTAGACCGCCACGGTGAGCGTGATGGCGAGGCGACGAAGCATGGAGACCGCATGCTCGAGCGCAGGCGAGGAGACGACCACCTTGCAGCTGTCTCTCGAGCGGGTGAGGGGTCGGTGGGGCGCTCCATGGCGGGGGCGGGTGGGGCGGGCGGCATCTGGGCAGACGGCAACGTGGGGAAGCGGATCCGCTCTCTCACCCGCACCCTGGCGGGGGCCGGACCGAGCCGGTTCTTTGTAGGGCCGCCAAAGGAAGCAGTGCGAGGATTCTGCGGGCACTCTCTGCAGTAATGACCCGGACGTCTGCAGATGATGCAGCAGAGAGGATCACGACAATCTTTCCGTGGAGCTCGCTGAGGCATTTGAAACACTTGCCTTTGAAGCGACTTAAGAAGGCAGTGCGGCCGGGGTTCGCATTGAAGCCGGAACACCGGTCCGGACGGGGTGCCTGCCGCTACCTCCCATTGTCTAGCGGCTCCCCGCGCGGTCGCCGGTTTCCTCGGGACGAGACCTCCATCCAGCCTCCGACTACCTCCGCGGGAGAGGCATTAAGGCTCTGGTCAGGCACCACAATGATGGATTTAAGCCGCCGCCGGTCCGTGGGGGGCACTGCATCCAAGCCAGCGAGAACTGGGGATGTGACCCGACCTGATCCCCCGCCGCGGGGCGACGCGCGTGGCGAAGAAGCCGGAGCCAGACGAGACGGGGCACGACCCGAGCATTCACCATGGAGCAGCAGGCGTGGCGGGGAAACCGGATCTGAGGGATATTGAGACCGCGGCGGATCTAGAGCAACAAACGAACCAAGGGGCGCAGGGGGGAGCATGGGCACTACCGCTGTAGCTGGAACGGGAGGAGCGCGGTCGGCCCATACCGGAGGAAGAGCCACTGCCCGGAGTGGACAGGGGCTGGAGCTGGTGGCCGCCGTGGCCGGAGTGGCCAGGGGCGCAGGCGGAGCGAGGGCTAGGAGCGACGCACAATTGCCAACAAGTTAATTTTCAAACTATTCAGTGGGACTGAGATTGGTTGACTATCAACAAACTATTAACATGATGTAACCAATCCAACCGTTTGTATTCCTAAAAAGCAGACCATTTGTCTCCTTTTCAATTGTTTGGATTGTTTACCACATGTCTCATGTGGTAAACATTTGTATCATGTTAAACTCCGACGGACTGAATATTCATTGGGACTTGGCACAATACAAAAAAGCCACAAATATCTTTCCATTCGACGATGTTGTAAAGGCGTAGGTACTGTCCGGCTAAAAGCGTCTCCCCTAGCCAAGCAACATGTTTTATATTATATGGACCAAGTTGAAGTAATACATGAGATTTGCCAGAGAAAGAGTGAATTAATACACGACACAAACAGATGATGGGAGACTAACCTAGCTAAAGAATACACCTACCTGCTGACCTGCAAGGCTGCAAGCAAGACTGCTATCACCAAACCATGCCTAGCTACCTGACTCAGGGCCAGCTAAGCTAACAAGGTACTAGTATCACATAGATAAACACAATACGTCCATCAGTACCTAACGACGTGCAGCTCGATCGACAGACAAATCATCTCAACTAATCTTTGGTGCCGGAGGAGGAGAAGCAGCCGCAGAGGGAGGTCCCACATGCTCTTCTTCACCCCGTTGTGGTCAGCCATCCTTCTTCTTCAGCCCGTTGTGGTCAGCAAACGAAAAAAGCAAATACAACATGTTATATATTTTTTCAAATAGAGAGATAACCTTAAATTATTGTGACAGTTATATGATCCAAACATGAATTAAGGTAATAAAAATAAAGAGGCTCAATATGCCAGCCACACAAAGGACAACAGACAAGACACAAGGAATATGAAGCCAACAGACAAGACACAAGAAATGTATCACATATCTTATTAGTAGGTAGCCACCCATACCGGTTCAATGAATCCCAACTCCCAAGTGACCATCTCCCACAGGTTGCACTAATAAACCACATAAGTTGAACCCTTTTTCTGGAAAATAAAGGACCACATATCATTGCGAAAATAAGTTGCAATTTTTTTAAAACTTTCTAACTGTTAAACACACAATTATTGCGATAAATCAGTATAGTTCATAGTAGAACGAGATCTTTTACTGTACCCCGAAATGAATATGCACCATTTGTTTTCCTTAATCCAACGGTTTGCGCGATGTGGTACTCCAGCATCAGTCCCACGGAGTACTAACCCGAAAACAGGTGGAGTACCTCCGTTTGAGGGGCAAAAGGGTAATCCCCGTGAGTATATCAGTATTTTCTTATTCTTTTTTTCTCCTGGCTGGAAACAAAAGACCTAACCTAAACACATTGCCCTAACCCATTCATAGCCTTCCCGCTCGTCCCCTACTCCTCCATCTCCACTCGTCATCGGCGCGGCGTGCGCCTCGCCTCCTCCGGCGGCAGCGTCTCTGGCAGCGGCCACGACAACCATAGTTGGCGAGGCACATGCCTCTTCCTCTACATCCGGTGCCGCCCCCCCTTGACTACATGGCTAAAGGCATGGCGCGGATCGGCGCCCAGGGCAGCCGGCGTTGGCGAGGCGCACTACTCCTGGCTTGTGCCCTACCCCTCCATCTCCGCTCGTCGAGCAGCTGCTGGCTCCGGGGCGTGTCCCGCATGCGGGTAGTAGAGCCGGCCTAAGAGGGAATTTGGGATCCGGCTTGCCTGCTCCCTCCCCATGCTCCCATCCGTGCTCCCACTTCATCCTACGGTTGTCTTTTTTCCTCTTTTCTTTCTAATCTAATCGTCTCCCCCCTGATTTTAAGGGGGTGGGGCCGGACCTTATTTTCTTCCAATCAAATCAAGCCACGTACGCGGGAGCACGGATGGGCACACGCCGGGGGAGCAGGCAAGTCTCGTCCGGGGATTTGTACTGTACCCAAACGGGGGTTTTCTGTCAAGATGACGGCTAAATATGCCGTAGGATCAGCGAGCCCTTCCCATTATATCTATGTTACTTGCTTTTGCTTTTCTCTATATTGGTTCAGGACATATATATGAAATTTCCCCCTCCGTTATAACCTTCTATGTAACCATACAAAGTATGGAGAAGAGAAAATTATGCAGTGAAGGAGTGCATGACCAACTGACAAACTGTTCCTGGATCAAATCAGTTACTCCATAATAGATTATGATGTTGAGTTCACGGAAAGATACCATGTGAAACAATTTTCTCTAACAAGAACTTCTGGCAATATATCAAAATATGTTTTGTCCATCATTTTGTAGTTCTATTGGATATGTGTCCATCCTTTTCGAATTTATGTTCTTATTCCATCCTACATGGCCTAGCTTTAATTATACCAAAAGTTTGGGTAATTCTGATTATTGGAAACCAGAAAGAGGAGTCGCATTGTTCCTTGTACATGATAGATCTACATGTCTTAGCTTAATAAAGAAGAGTTGCATTGTTCCTTGTACATGATCGATCTACATGTCCTAGCTTGATTAAAAAAGAGTCGCATTATTCCTGGTACAAAAAATGATGCTAGTCATTTTGTGGCAAATTTTGGAAGATCACAATGCCGAACTATTCTGTGCGCGCAGATGCAAGAAATTCAGGAAGTTGGGCAAAGTAGGGTTGTTGGAGGCTATCACTATTGCGCATCGCTGTCCAGGCCAAAATCTTGTCAGACTATGCGTGGACATCAGCAACCTTGAAGCATGCTACCTTCTTGGAAATTGTAAGAATAATTAGCACAATTATTAATCATGTTCCCTTTCTTTCCTTTGTGCTTAGCGAATGTGACTGATTGGTCTTTCTATTGTTTTTGGTGTGTCAATAGATCTGGTTGTAGTTCCTAGGAGCCGGGAGGCTGGAGCAACGCCGGTGACGACCGCGACGGTGGGTGAGGCCGCTAGGAGTCAATCCACTCCCTGGGCGTCGTTCAATTCATCGGCATTGGTGCCACCAAGGACGATCACAACAGATGATATTTTTCCTTTGTTTTTTTTTCTGGCGGTAGTGGATTGTTTGCTCCTTGATGCATGGATTTTCAAGTGTAGGCTGTTGATGAGGAAACAAAGTTGGTGGAAAAATCAACGTTGGACAAAATAATAGAAACATTAAGCGCAGAATGTGCTGTACCTAAATTAGTTGCCTGGAAACATAGGGAATGTGCTAAATTACTGAAGGGCGAGAGCCATAGGAAAAGGGATCGGGTGAAGAAAGAACATGAGAGATGGGTGTCTGGCTCCTGAGATCGATTGACTATCATCAAACTATTACTAACATGATGTAATCAATCCAACCGTTTGTATTCTTAAAAAAGAGACCATTTGTCTCTTTTTTAATATATTTTTTGAATTGTCTGGATTGCTTACCACATGTTTCACATGGTAACCATTAGTCTCAAGTTAAAGCCGACGGACTGAATATTCAGTGGGACTTGGCACAATACCAAAGAATCACAAAAATCTTTCCATTCGACGATATTGAAAAGGCGCAGGTACTGTCTGGCTAGAGGCGTCTCCCCTAGCCAAGCAACATGTTTTACATTATATGGACCGAGTTGAAGTAATACATGAGATTTGCCAGAAAGAGTGAACTAATACACGAGACAAACAGAAGATGAGAAGAATTAACCTACTAGCTAAACAACACACCTACCTGCTAATCAACAGGAAACACACAGTTGCATCACCAAACCATGCCTAGCTACCTGACTGACGGCCAGGTAAGCTAACAATGTACATATACTCCCTCCGTCCGGAAATACTTGTCATTGAAATGGATGTATCTATATGTATTTTAGTTCTAGATACATCCATTTTGATGACAAGTATTTCCGAACGGAGGGAGTACATCACACAGACAAACACAACATGTCCATCAGTACCAAACGTCGTGCAGCTCGATCGACCGATCTCAATCAATCCTTGGTGCCGGAGGAGGAGAAGCAGCCGCAGAAGAAGTCCCACATGCTCTTCTTCACCCCGTTGTGGTCAGCCATCCTTCTTCTCCCTAAAACGGTGGAGCTCGACCTCGATGGTCGAAGTGGCAAGTGTTTGAAAGCTAGCTAAAACTAAGCAAGGAGCAAGAGAAGTTCTTCTTTTTGACGGGAAGGTGCAAGAGAAGTTGTGGGTTTGGTGCCCCTGCATCCAACGGGCCCTGTATTTATAACAGCACAAACTGGCGTCTCGATCGGTGTCTCACACCTGCAAGCAGAGGACAGAGTTAACCGAAAATGGAAGCGCATCCACGGAGACCACGAAGGCTCGCGCGGTGACTGACTTGACAATGTGTGGAACAGTGGAAGTGGAACGGGTCCTCGCTTCCAGCGGCAAATTTGACAATTTTGACTTATGAATAAAATCATTTCACAAAATGAACTATCCTTAAATTTTTTCACTCAAATGATCTTTTTGAGTGGCGCCCGACACGAATGCGCCACACTACACTGTGCAGCGACCGACTGACAGGCATTGCACGCCTAGCCAGGATCGCATCCGTGTGATCCGAAAATTACTAAGTCAGTGCAACGCCTAAGAGCTAGGCGCCACACTACACAGTGCAACACCTAGCTTCTAGGCGTTGCACTAGTGGTTGCTTCATTTTATAGTGCAACCACTAGGTGCTAGGCGCTACACTGTATAGTGTGGCGCCTAGCTCTTAGGCTCTGCACATTGACTTATTAATTTTTAGGCAGTTCAGGGTGCGACACTGGTTAGGCGTGTAGCGCCTGTTAGTCAGGCGTTGCACAGTGTAGTGTGGCACCTTCATGTCAAGCGTCACTCAAAAATATCAGTTGCGTGATTTTTTTAAAGCAGTTTATTTTGTGAAATGATTTCATCCACAGGTTAAAATTATCAAATTTGCCGCTTCCAACTGGGGCGACGACTTAAAAATTAAAGTGGGAACTGATGCCTAGCGTCCCGTGTGACTGTGTTAGTATGATCACTCACTCGAGTCTCAAGTAGGCATTGTGAATCTTGAAGTCGTTCTGACTTGTAACCTTAGTTAATTTTATGCCCTTTAATGGATTGTGCGCAACAAGCTTTTAGATAAAGCAATTTGGTGGTAGCATTTTTAATCTTATTCTCCTTTTGCATGATACGTGTATACTGGGACTCGCTTCTCAACGGTCAAAAAGAAAAGATGGCCAATAATGCGCAGTGATCTGCTAGCCTTTGAACACCACGGTCATCTTGTCGCCATAACTATATTCGGCCTAACTAAGCAAGCTTTTCTACGGCTCAGCAACTAAATAATCAAGCAAGCTTGGTTATGAATCAATTTCACATTCTCAAAACTGTTTATGTTGGAAATATGCCCTAGAGACAATAATAAATTAGTTATTATTATATTATATTTCATTGTTCATGATAATCGTTTATTATCCATGCTAGAATTGTATTGATAGGAAACTCAGATACATGTGTGGATACATAGACAACACCATGTCCCTAGTAAGCCTCTAGTTGACTAGCTCGTTGATCAATAGATGGTTACGGTTTCCTGACCATGGACATTGGATGTCATTGATAATGGGATCACATCATTAGGAGAATGATGTGATGGACAAGACCCAATCCTAAGCCTAGCACAAAGATCGTGTAGTTCGTATGCTAAAGCTTTTCTAATGTCAAGTATCATTTCCTTAGACCATGAGATTGTGCAACTCCCGGATACCGTAGGAATGCTTTGGGTGTACCAAACGTCACAACGTAACTGGGTGGCTATAAAGATTCAGTACATGTATCTCCGAAAGTGTCTGTTGGGTTGGCACGAATCGAGACTGGGATTTGTCACTCCGTGTAAACGGAGAGGTATCTTCGGGCCCACTCGGTAGGACATCATCATAATGTGCACAATGTGATCAAGAAGTTGATCACGGGACGATGTGTTACGGAACGAGTAAAGATACTTGCCGGTAACGAGATTGAACAAGGTATCGGGGTACCGACGCTCGAATCTCGGGCAAGTATCGTACCGATGGACAAAGGGAATTGTATACGGGATTGATTGAATCCTTGACATCGTGGTTCATCCGATGAGATCATCGTGGAGCATGTGGGAGCCAACATGGGTATCCAGATCCCACTGTTGGTTATTGACCGGAGAGTTGTCTCGGCCATGTCTGCATGACTCCCGAGCCCGTAGGGTCTACACACTTAAGGTTCGATGATGCTAGGGTTATAGGGAATAGATGTACGTGGTTACCGAATGTTGTTCGGAGTCCCGGATGAGATCCCGGACGTCACGAGGAGTTCCGGAATGGTCCGGAGGTAAAGATTTATATGTGGAAAGTCATCATACGGTCACCGAAACAATTCGGGGGTTACCGGTATTGTACCGGGACCACCGGAGGGGTTCCGGGGGTCCACCGGGAGGGTCCACCTGCCCCGGAGGGCCCTATGGGCTGTATGTTGAGAGGGACCAGCCCCTTAGTGGGCTGGGCGCCTCCCCCCTAGGGCCCATGCGCATAGGGTTTGGGGGAACCCTAAAGGGGGGGCGCCCCCTTGCCTTGGGGGGGCAAGGCAACCCCCTTGGCCGCCGCCCCCTCCTCAGATTGGATCTGAGGGGGCCGGCCCCCCTCTCCCTTGCCCCTATATATATGTGGAGATTAGGAGGGCAGCCGCACCCAAGTTCTGGCGCAGCCCTCCCCCTCTCCCAAGACCTCCTCTTCTCCTACGGTGCTTGGCGAAGCCCTACAGGATTACCACGCTCCTCCTTCACCATCATGCCATCGTGCTGCTGCTGGATGGAGTCTTCCCCTACCTCTCCTTCTTCCCTTGCTGGATCAAGGCGTCGGAGATGTCACCGGGCTGTACATATGTTGAACGCGGAGGTGCCGTCCATTCAGCACTAGGATCATCGGTGATTTGGATCACGACGAGTACGACTCCATCAACCCCGTTCACTTGAACGCTTCTGCTTAGCGATCTACAAGGGTATGTAGATGCACTCCCCTTCCCCTCGTTGCTAGATTACTCCATAGATTTATCTTGGTGATGCGTAGAAAATTTTAAATTTCTGCTACGTTCCCCAATCGTGGCATCATGAGCTAGGTCTATGCGTAGTTTCTATGCATGAGTAGAACACAAAGCAGTTGTGGGCGTTGATTTTGTCAATTTACTTGCCGTTACTAGTCTTATCTTGATTCGGCGGCATCGTGGGACGAAGCGGCCCGGACCGACCTTACACGTACTCTTACGTGAGACTGGTTCCACCGACTGACATGCACTAGTTGCATAAGGTGGCTAGCGGGTGTCTGTCTCTCCCACTTTAGTCGGATCGGATTCGACGAAAAGGGTCCTTATGAAGGGTAAATAGAAATTGGCATATCACGTTGTGGTTTTGGCGTAAGTAAGAAACGTTCTTGCTAGAAACCTATAGCAGCCACGTAAAAACTTGCAACAACAATTAGAGGACGTCTAACTTGTTTTTGCAGCATATGCCTTGTGATGTGATATGGCCAAAAGGATGTGATGAATGATATATGTGATGTATGAGATTGATCATGTTCTTGTAATAGGAATCACGCCTTGCATGTCGATGAGTATGACAACCGGCAGGAGCCATAGGAGTTGTCTTAATTTATTTATGACCTGCGTGTCAACATAAATGTCATGTAATTACTTTACTTTATTACTAAAGCGTTAGCCATAGTAGTAGAAGTAATAGATGGCGAGACAACTTCAAGAAGACACGATGATGGAGATCATGGTGTCATGCCGGTGACAACGATGATCATGGAGCCCCGAAGATGGAGATCAAAAGGAGCAAAATGATATTGGCCATATCATGTGACTATTTGATTGCATGTGATGTTTATCATGTTTTACATCTTATTTTCTTAGAACGACAGTAGCTTAAATAAGATGACCCCTCACTAAAATTTCAAGAAAGTGTTCCCCCTAACTGTGCACCGTTGCGAAGGTTCGTCGTTTCGAAGCACCACGTGATGATCGGGTGTGATAGATTCTAACATTCGAATACAACGGGTGTAAGCCAGATTTACACACGCAATACACTTAGGTTGACTTGACGAGCCTAGCATGTACAGACATGGCCTCGGAACACGGAAGACCGAAAGGTCGAACATGAGTCGTATAGAAGATACGATCAACATGAGATGTTCACCGTTGATGACTAGTCCGTCTCACATGATGATCGGACACGGCCTAGTCGATTCGGATCATGTTTCACTTAGATGACTAGAGGGATGTCTATTTGAGTGGGAGGTCATTAAATAATTTGATTAGATGAACTCAATTCTCATGAACATAGTCTAAATTCTCTTTGCAAATATGTTGTAGATAAATAGCTCACGTTGTAGCTCCCTATTTCAATACGTTCCTAGAGAAAGATTAAGTTGAAAGATATTGTAAGCAATGATGCGGACTAGGTCCGTAGTTCGAGGAGTGTCCTCACTGCTACACAGAAGGCTTATGTCTTTGATGCACCGCTCGATGTGCAAACCCCTACAACGTCATCTGTGGATGTTGTGAACACCTGACAGACACATCCTGATGACTACTTGATAGTTTAGTGCACCATACTTTACGGCTTAGAATCGGGATTCCAATGACGTTTTGAACGCCATAAGACATATGAGATGTTCCAAGAGCTGAAATTGGGATTTCAGGCTCATGCCCGTGTTGAGAGGTGTGAGACCTCTGACAAGTTCTTTAGCCAACAAGATGGAGGAGAATAGCTCAGCTAGTGAGCATGTGCTCAGAATGTCTGGGTGCTACAATCACTTAAATCAAGTGGGAGTTAAACTTCCAGATAATATAGTGATTGACAGAGTTCTCTAGCCACTATCACTAAGCTGCTAGATCTTCGTGATGAACTATGACATGCAAGGGATGGAGTTGATCCCGGAGCTGTTCGCGATGCTTAAGACCGTAAAAGGTAGAAATCAAGAAGGAGCATCAAGTGTCGATGGTTTAACAAGACCACTGGTTTCAAGAAGGGCAAGGGCTAGAAGGGAAACTTCATGGATGGCAAACCAATTGCCGCTCCAGTAAAGGAACCCAAGGTTGAACCCAAACCCGAGACTAAGTGCTTCTATTGTAAGGGGAACGGTCACTGGTAGCGGAATTACCCCAAATGCATGGTAGATAAGAAGGCTGGCAACTTCAAAAAAGTATATACGTGTTATTAATGTGTACCTCGCTAGTACTCCTGGTAGCACCTGGGTATTGGATACCGGTTCAGTTGCTATTACTGGTGACTTGAAGCAAAAGGAGACTGGCTAAGGGCGAGGTGACGATGTGTGTTGGAAGTGTTTCCAAAGTTGATGAGATCACCATCGCACGCTCCATCTGCCTTCGGGATTAGTATTGAACCTAGATAAATGTTATCAGGTGTCTACGTTGAGCATGAATATGATTAGATCATGTTCATTGCAATACGGTCATTCATTTAAGTTAGAGAATAATGGTTATTCTGTTTACATGAATGATACCTTTCATGGTCATGCACCCAATGTGAATGGTTCATTGAATCTCGGTCGTGGTAATACACATGTTCACGCCAAAAGTTGTAGAGTTAATAATGATAGTACCACTTTCTCGTGGCACTGCCGCTTAGGTCATATTGGCGTAAGATGCATGAAGAAAATCCATGTCGATGGATGTTTGGAGTCACTTGATTTTGAATCGCTTGACACATGCGAGCCATGCATCATGGGCAGGATGACTAAGACCCCACTTTCAGGTACAATGAAACGGGCAAGTGACTTGTTGGAAATCATACATGCTGAGGCGTGTGATCCAATGAGAATTGAAGCGTGCGGTGGATATCGCTATTTTCTCATCTTCACTGACGATTTGAGTAGATATAGGTATATTTACTTAATGAAGCACAAGTCTGCAACGTTTGAAAAGTTCAAGCGATTTCAGAGTGAAGTTAAGAATCATCATAACAAGAAGATCAAATTCCTACGATCTGATCAATGAGAATATCTGAGTTATGAGTTTGGCAAACACTTAAGACATTGTGGAAAAGCCACCTGGAACACCACTGGGTTATGGTGTGTTCGGACGTCGTAATCGAACCTTATAAGATATGGTGTGATCTATGGTGTCTCTTATCAATCTACCGTTTTCATTTTGAGGTTATACGTTAGAGACAGCTACATTCACTTTAGATAGGACACCATCGAAGTCCGTTGAGACGGCGTCGTATGAACATTGGTTTGGCAAGAAACCAAAGTTGTCGTTTCATAATGTTTGGGGCTGCGATGCTTAAGGCTTCAGCCGGAGAAGCTCGAACCCAAAGCGGACAAACACATCTTCATAGGATACCCAAAGGTGATAGTAGGGTATACCTTCTATCTCAGATTCGAGGGCAAATTGTTTGTCGCTAAGAATGGGTCCTTTCTCGAGAAGGAGTTTCTCTCGAAAGAATTGAGTGGGAGGAAGATAGAACTTGATGATGAGGTTGTTGAACCTTTACTTCAACCAGAGAGTGATGCAACACAGAAAGATGTTTTCTATGGCGCCTACGTCTATTGAATAGGAAGTTAATGATAGTGATCATGAAGCTTCGGATCAAGTTGCTATCGAACCTCGTAGGTCGACAAGGATATGTACTACTCCTAAGTGGTACGGTAATCCTGTCTTAGATATCATGTTGTTAGACAACAATGAACCTACAAGCTATGGAGAAGCGATGGTGGGCCCGTATTCCGACAAATGGTTAGAAGCCATGAAATCCGAGATAGGATCCATATATCAGAACAAAGTATGAACTTTGGTGGACTTGCCCGATGATCGGCAAGCCATTGAGATAAATGGATCTTTAAGAAGAAGACGGACGTGGGCGGTAATGTTACCGTCTATGAAGCTCGACTTGTGGGAAAGAGTATTTTCACAAGTTCAAGGAGTTGATTGCGATGAGAATTTCTCACCCGTAGCGATGCTTAAGTCCGTCGGAATCATGATAGCATTAGCTGAATTTTTCGATTAACAAGTTTTCTTACCAGTTTTCGTAAGAAAAGTTGTATGTGATACAATAAAAGGTTTTGTCGATCCTAAGGATGCTAAAAGGTATGCTGGCTCCAGCAATCCTTCTATGGACTAGAGCAAGCATCTCAGAATCGGAATATATGTTTTGATGGAGTGATCAAAGCTTTTAGGTTTATACAATGTTTTCTAGAAACTTGTATTTACAAGAAAGTGAGTGGGAGCACTACAACATTTCTGATAAGTATATGTGGATGACATATTGTTGATCCGAAATAATGTAGAATTTCTGGAAAGCATAAACGGTTGTTTGAAGAGTGTTTTTCAAAGGAAGACCTCGATAAAGCTGCTTACATATTGGGCATTAAGATCTATAGAGATGGATCAAGACGCCTGATGGTACTTTCAAAGAACGCACACCTTGACATGTTTTTGAAGGAGTTCAAAATAGATCAGTCAAAGAAGGGTTTCTTACCTGAGTTGTAAGGTGTGAAGTTGAGTAAGACTCAAAGCTTGACCACGGCATAAGAAAGAGAAAGGACGAAGGTCGTCCCCTATGCTTTTGTCATAGGCTCTATACGGTATGCCATGCTGAAGTACCGTACCTGATGTGTGCCTTGCCACATGTCTGGCAGGAGGGTACAAAGGTGATCTAGGAGTAGATCACCAGATAGCGGTCAAAATTATCCTTAGAGGAATAAGGAAATGTTTCTCGGTTATGGAGGTGATAAAGAGTTCGACGTAAAGAGTTACGTCGATGCAAGCTTAACACCTATCCGGATAGCTCTGAGTAGAGATACCGGATACGTATAATGGAGCAACAATTTGGAATAGCTCCAAGTGGAACATGGCAGCAGCATCTACGATATAAAGTTTTGTGAAATACATAGGGATCTGAATATGGCAAGACCCGTTGACTACAACCTCTCTCACAAGCATAACATGATCAAACCCAGAACTCTTTGAGTGTGTATCACATAGTGATGTGAACTAGATCATTGAGTCTAGTAGACTCTTGGATGTTGGTCACATGGCGATGTGACCTATGAGTGTTAATCACATGGCGATGTGAACTAGATTATTGACTCTAGTGCAAGTGGGAGACTGTTGGAAATATGCCCTAGAGGCAATAATAAATTAGTTATTATTATATTATATTTCATTGTTCATGATAATCATTTATTATCCATGCTAGAATTGTATTGATAGGAAACTCAAATACATGTGTGGATACATAGACAACACCATGTCCCTAGTAAGCCTCTAGTTGACTAGCTCGTTGATCAATAGATGGTTACGGTTTCCTGACCATGGACATTAGATGTCATTGATAACGGGATCACATCATTAGGAGAATGATGTGATGGACAAGACCCAATCCTAAGCCTAG
>NC_057809.1:561760852-561773695 GCF_018294505.1 Triticum aestivum | reverse complement strand
GTTTCAAGGAGAGTTTGTGTCGACCAAGGTGCTATTCAAGGAATTACCTAAAGATTGGTCTTGTGAGAGGTCGATCAAGACTAAGTTAAAGAGTGAATCAAGTTGATCAACCCACAAAGCGTAGAAGATGTACCGAGAGGGATCAAGTGATCCCATGGTATGGTAAGCATTGTCAATTACGCTTTGTGTACTAACCCATGGTCTTTGTGAGGGTTCTTTGTGGGGTTAGGTTGCGGTGTGCAAGTTCAAGTGGAGCACCACGAAGAGATCAAATGCTTGAAGCTTGTTGTCCTTTGTGGTGACAATGGACCTGTGAAGATGTGCGGAAGAGTAGCTCACCCATAGTAGAGTATGGGGGAGCAATCAACTAGTCTTCATCGAGTCAACACAATCAAGAAAGGTTGCGTTGTGCAAGTTCAAGTGGAGCATCACGAAGAGATCAAATGCTTGAAGCTTGCCGTCCTTTGTGGTGACAATGGACTTGTGAAGATGTGCGGAAGAAAGGCTCACCCATAGTGGAGTATGGGGGAGCAATCAACTAGTCTTCATCGAGCCAACACAATCAAGAAAGGTGGTCCAATTTGAGGAAGTCAAGATCGTCATCATCTAGCTCAAGTGGACCATGTGCAAGGCAAAGGTTTGCCCTTGATAGGTTTTCTATTTTACCGGTCTCATGATGGTAGTTGGGAGACCGGGTTATTGGATCGATTGCCGTACTATCAAGGGGGGCTCTCGATGAGTAGCTTGATCGTATCGTTCGTACAGAGCTCAAACCATTGCATCCTTGCATCATCTTTCTTGGTTCTTGTTTGGTTCTCTTTGTGAGTCTTAGAGCTTACGGTCATCTTGTTGACAAGCTTGAGTTCATCGAAAACGGAGTTCGCTTGCACCTTCTATGATGTTTTGATGCTACTCGTCGTCTTGTTTCCAACAAGCTTGAGTTTGCTCAATTCGGAGCTCATATGCAGAAGTTATGGCAGTTCTAATTTTCTTGAGTGTGGTTTTTGTCAGGGTCCCAGCGGTAGTACCGTCGAACCCAGCGGTAGTACCGCTGAGGAGTCACAAGCGGCAGTACCGCTCCGCAGCGGTAGTACCGGCGGTGACTCCGCAGCGGTACTACCGTTGGCTTACCAGGTCCCTACCGCGTCGATTCGAGGGGTCTTTTTCTGTGTCGGATTGTGCGGTACCTCGCTGCAGCAGTAGTGCGGCAGTACCGCCCTTCCTCCGCGGTAGTACCACCCGATTCCCTCTTTCCCTTTACCCTTCGTTCTGTGCTACAGTACCGCCGAAGGGTGCGGTAGTACCGCCTAACCCAGCGGTAGTACCGCTGTCTCCTATGGTACTACCGCCCCAAGGTGTTGGAAATATGCCCTACAGGCAATAATAAAAGGATTATTATTATATTTCCTTGTTCATGATAATTGTCTTTGATTCATGCTATAATTATGTTATCCGGAAATCGCAATACATGTGTGAATACATAGACACCAACATGTCCCTAGTAAGCCTCTAGTTGACTAGCTCGTTGATCAACAGATAGTCATGGTTTCCTGACTATGGACATTGGATGTCATTGATAACGAGATCACATCATTAGAAGAATGATGTGATGGACAAGACCCAATCCTAAACATAGCACAAGATCGTATAGTTCGTTTGCTAGAGTTTTTCCAATGTCAAGTATCTTTTCCTTAGACCATGAGATCGTGTAACTCCCGGATACCGTAGGAGTGCTTTGGGTGTACCAAACGTCACAACGTAACTGGGTGACTATAAAGGTATACTACGGGTATCTCCAAAAGTGTCTGTTGGGTTGACACGGATCAAGACTGGGATTTGTCACTCCGTATGACGGAGAGGTATCTCTGGGCCCACTCGGTAATGCATCATCATAATGAGCTCAAAGTGACCAAGTGTCTGGTCACGGGATCATGCATTACGGTATGAGTAAAGTGACTTGCCGGTAACGAGATTGAACGAGGTATTGGGATACGGACGATCGAATCTCGGGCAAGTAACGTACCGATTGACAAAGGGAATTGTATACGGGGTTGCTTGAATCCTCGACATCGTGGTTCATCCGATGAGATCATCGAGGAGCATGTGGGAGCCAACATGGGTATCCAGATCCCGCTATTTGTTATTGACCGGAGAGCCATCTCGGTCATGCCTACATGTCTCCCGAACCCGTAGGGTCTACACACTTAAGGTTCGGTGGCGCTAGGGTTGTAGAGATATAATATGCAGTAACCCGAAAGTTGTTCGGAGTCCCGGATGAGATCCCGGACGTCACGAGGAGTTCCGGAATGGTCCGGAGGTGAAGAATTATATATAGGAAGTGCAGTTTCAGCCATTGGGAGAGTTTCGAGGGTCACCGGTATTGTACCGGGACCACCGGAAGGGTCCCGGGGGTCCACCGGGTGGGGCCACCCATCCCGGAGGGCCCCATGGGCCAAAGTGGGGAGGGGAACCAGCCCATAGTGGGCTGGTGCGCCCCCCTTGGCCCACCCCATGCGCCTAGGGTTGGGAACCCTAGGGTGGGGGGGTGCCCCACCTGGCTTGGGGGGCACTCCACCCCTTGGCCGCCGCCCCCCCTAGGAGATCCCATCTCCTAGGGACGGCGCCCCCCCTAGGGGAGCCTATATAAAGGGGGGGGGAGGGAGGGGCAGCCGCACCCTTGAGTCTTGGCGCCTCCCTCTCCCATGCTACACCTGTCCCTCTCGTAGTAGAACGGCGAAGCCCTGCTGCGGTGACCCCTGCATCCACCACCACGCCGTCGTGCTGCTGGATCTTCATCAACCTCTCCCCCCCCCCTTGCTGGATCAAGAAGGAGGAGACGTCACGCTAACCGTACGTGTGTTGAACACGGAGGTGACGTCCGTTCGGCGCTAGGATCTCCGGTGATTTGGATCACGTCGAGTACGACTTCCTCATCCCCGTTCTTTGAACGCTTCCACGCGTGATCTACAAAGGTATGTAGATGCAATCCGATCACTCGTTGCTAGATGAACTCATAGATGGATCTTGGTGAAACCGTAGGAAAATTTTTGTTTTCTGCAACGTTCCCCAACAGTGGCATCATGAGCTAGGTCTATGCATAGTTCTCTTTGCACGAGTAGAACACGATTTGTTGTGGGCGTAGATGTTGTCAACTTTCTTGCCGCTACTAGTCTTATTTTGCTTCAGCAGTATTGTGGGATGAAGCGGCCCGGACCAACCTTACACGTACGCTTACGTGAGACCGGTTCCACCGACTGACATGCACTAGTTGCATAAGGTGGCTGGCGGGTGTCTGTCTCTCCCACTTTAATTGGAGCGGATTCGATGAAAAGGGTCCTTATGAAAGGTAAATAGAAGCTCACAAATCACGTTGTGGCTTTCACGTAGGTAAGAAAACGTTCTTGCTAGAACCCTATTGCAGCCACGTAAAACTTGCAACAACAATTAGAGGACGTCTAACTTGTTTTTGCAGCAAGTGTTTTGTGATGTGATATGGCCAAAGTTGTGATGAATGATGAATGATATATATGTGATGTATGAGATGTTCATGCTATTGTAATAGGAATCACGACTTGCATGTCGATGAGTATGACAACCGGCAGGAGCCGTAGGAGTTGTCTTTATTTTTTGTATGACCTGCGTGTCATTGAGAAACACCATATAAATTACTTTACTTTATTGCTAAACGTGTTAGCCATAGTAGTAGAAGTAATAGTTGGCGAGAAACTTCATGGAGACACGATGATGGAGATCATGATGATGGAGATCATGGTGTCATGCCGGTGACAAGATGATCATGGAGCCCCAAGATGGAGATCAAAGGAGCTATGTGATATTGGCCATATCATGTCACTATTATTATTTGATTGCATGTGATGTTTATCATGTTTTTACATCTTGTTTACTTAGAATGACGGTAGTAAATAAGATGATCCCTCATAATAATTTCAAGAAAGTGTTCCCCTAACTGTGCACCGTTGCGACAGTTCGTTGTTTCGAAGCACCACATGATGATCGGGTGTGATAGATTCCAACGTTCACATACAACCGGTGTAAGGCAGATTTACACATGCAAACACTTAGGTTGACTTGACGAGCCTAGCATGTACAGACATGGCCTCGGAACACAGAAGACTGAAAGGTCGAGCATGAGTCGTATAGAAGATACGATCAACATGAACATGTTCACGGATGTTGACTAGTCCGTCTCACGTGATGATCGGACACGACCTAGTTAACTCGGATCATGTTATACTTAGATGACTGGAGGGATGTCTATCTGAGTGGGAGTTCATTGAATACTTTGATTTAGATGAACTTAATTATCATGAACTTAGTCTAAAATCTTTACAACATGTATTGTAGATCAAATGGCCAACGTTGTCCTCAACTT
Source organism: Triticum aestivum (assembly GCF_018294505.1). Lineage (NCBI taxonomy): Eukaryota > Viridiplantae > Streptophyta > Magnoliopsida > Poales > Poaceae > Triticum > Triticum aestivum. Next base: position 561,769,302 of record NC_057809.1, on the reverse strand, counting down.
CAACGCGTTCCTAGAGAAAACCAAGCTAAAAGACGATGGCAGCAACTATACGGACTGGGTCCGGAACCTGACGATCATCCTCATAGCTGCCAAGAAAGATTATATCCTACAAGCACCGCTAGGTGAAGCACCTATTCTCCCTGCAGAACAAGACGTTATGAACGCTTGGCAGACACGTACCGATGATTACTCCCTCGTTCAGTGCGGCATGCTTTACAGCTTAGAACCGGGGCTCCAAAAGCGTTTTGAGAGACACGGAGCATATGAGATGTTCGAAGAGCTGAAAATGGTTTTTCAAGCTCATGCCCGGGTCGAGAGATATGAAGTCTCCGACAAGTTCTTCAGCTGTAAGATGGGGGAAAATAGTTCTGTCAGTGAGCACATACTCACTATGTCAGGGTTACATAACCGCTTGACTCAGCTGGGAGTTAATCTCCCGGATGACGCGGTCATTGACAGAATCCTTCAGTCGCTTCCACCGAGCTACAAGAGCTTTGTGATGAACTTCAATATGCAGGGGATGGAAAAGACCATTCCTGAAGTATTTGCAATGCTGAAATCAGCAGAGGTAGAAGTCAAAAAGGAACATCAAGTGTTGATGGTGAATAAAATCACTAAGTTCAAGAAAGGCAAGGGTAAGAAAAACTTCAAGAAGGACGGCAAGGGAGTTGCCGCGCCCGGCAAGCAAGCTGCCGGGGAGAAGCCAAAGAATGGACCCAAGCCCGAGACTGAGTGCTTTTATTGCAAGGAAAGTGGTCACTGGAAGCGGAACTGCCCCAAATACTTAGCGGACAAGAAGGCCGGCAAAACGAAAGGTATATGTGAATACATGTAACTGATGTGTACCTTACCAGTACTCGTAGTAGCTCCTGGGTATTTGATACCGGTGCAGTTGCTCACATTTGTAACTCAAAGCAGGACTTGCGGAATAAGCGGAGACTGGCGAAGGACGAGGTGACGATGCGCGTCGGCAATGGTTCCAAGGTCAATGTGATCGCCGTCGGCACGCTACCTCTACATTTACCTACGGGATTAGTTTTGAACCTCAATAATTGTTATTTAGTGCCAAGTTTGAGCATGAACATTGTATCAGGATCTCGTTTAATACGAGATGGCTACTCATTTAAATCCGAGAATAATGGTTGTTCTATTTATATGAGAGATATGTTTTATGGTCATGCTCCAATGGTGAGGGTTTATTCTTAATGAATCTCGAGCGTAATGCTACACATATTCATAGTGTGAGTACCAAAAGATGTAAGGTTGATAATGATAGTCCCACATACTTGTGGCACTGCCGCCTTGGTCACATAGGTGTCAAACGCATGAAGAAGCTCCATGCAGATGGACTTTTAGAGTCTCTTGATTACGAATCATTTGACACATGCGAACCATGCCTCATGGGTAAAATGACCAAGACTCCGTTCTCAGGAACAATGGAGCGAGCAACCAACTTATTGGAAATCATACATACTGATGTGTGTGGTCCAATGAGTGTTGAGGCTCGCGGTGGTTATCGTTATGTTCTCACCCTCACTGATGACTTGAGTAGATATGGGTATGTCTACTTAATGAAACACAAGTCTGAGACCTTTGAAAGGTTCAAGGAATTTCAGAGTAAGGTTGAGAATCAACGTGACAGGAAAATCAAGTTCCTGCGATCAGATCATGGAGGAGAATACTTGAGTCACGAGTTTGGCACACACTTAAGAAAATGTGGAATAGTTTCACAACTCACGCCGCCTGGAACACCTCAGCGTAATGGTGTGTCCGAACATCGTAATCGCACTCTATTAGATATGGTGCGATCTATGATGTCTCTTACCGATTTACCATTATCTTTTTGGGGCTATGCTTTAGAGACTGCCGCATTCACTTTAAATAGGGCTCCGTCAAAATCCGTTGAGACGACACCATATGAATTATGGTTTGGGAAGAAACCTAAGCTGTCGTTTCTAAAAGTTTGGGGATGCGATGCTTATGTCAAGAAACTTCAACTTGAAAAGCTCGAACCAAGTCGGAAAAATGCGTATTCATAGGATACCCTAAAGAAACTATTGGGTATACCTTCTACCTCAGATCCGAAGGCAAGATCTTTGTTGCCAAGAATGGATCCTTTCTAGAGAAGGAGTTTCTTTCGAAAGAAGTAAGTGGGAGGAAAGTAGAACTTGATGAAGTATTACCTCTTGAACCGGAAAGTGGCGCAACTTAGTAAAATGTTCTTGTGGTGCCTGCACCAATTAGAGAGGAAGTTAATGATGATGATCAAGATACTTCTGATCAAGCTCCTACTGAAATTTGAAGGTCCACAAGGACACGTTCCGCACCAGAATGGTACGGCAACCCTATCTTGGAAATCATGTTGTTAGACAACGGTGAACCTTCGAACTATGAAGAAGCGATGGCGGGCCCGGATTCCGACAAATGGCTGGAAGCCATGAAATCCGAGATAGGATCCATGTATGAAAACGAAGTATGGACTTTGACTGACTTGCCCGTTGAGCGGCGAGCCATAGAAAATAAATGGATCTTTAAGAAGAAGACAGACGTGGATGGTAATGTGACCATCTATAAAGCTCGGCTTGTCGCTAAGGGTTATCGACAAGTTCAAGGGGTTGACTAAGATGAGACTTTCTCACCGGTAGCGAAGCTGAAGTCCGTCCGAATCATGTTAGCAATTGCCGCATTCTATGATTATGAGATATGGCAAATGGACGTCAAAACGGCATTCCTTAATGGTTTCCTTAAGGAAGAATTGTATATGATGCAGCCGGAAGGTTTTGTCGATCCTAAGAATGCTGACAAGGTGTGCAAGCTCCAATGCTCGACTTATGGGCTGGTGCAAGCATCTCGGAGTTGGAACATTCACTTTGATGAGATGATCAAAGCGTTTGGGTTTATGCAGACTTATGGAGAAGCCTGCGTTTACAAGAAAGTGAGTGGGAGCTCCGTAGCATTTCTCATATTATATGTAGATGACATACTTTTGATGGGAAATGATATAGAGCTTTTGGACAGCATTAAGGCCTACTTGAATAAGAGTTTTTCAATGAAGGACCTTGGAGAAGCTGCTTATATATTAGGCATCAAAATCTATAGAGATAGATCAAGACACCTCATAGGTCTTTCACAAAGCACATACCTTGATAAGATATTGAAGAAGTTCAATATGGATCAGTCTAAGAAGGGGTTCTTGCCTGTGTTGCAAGGTGTGAAATTGAGCTCAGCTCAATGTCCCACCACGGTAGAAGATATAGAAGAGATGAGTGTCATCCCCTATGCCTCAGCCATAGGTTCTATTATGTATGCCATGCTGTGTACCAGACCTGATGTAAACCTTGCCGTAAGTTTGGTAGGTAGGTACCAAAGTAATCCCGGCAAGGAACACTGGACAGCGGTCAAGAATATCCTAAAGTACCTGAAAAGGACTAAGGAAATGTTTCTTGTTTATGGAGGTGACGAAGAGCTCGTCGTAAAGGGTTACGTCGACGCTAGTTTCGACATAGATCTGGATGACTCTAAGTCACAAACCGGATACGTGTATATTTTGAATGGTGGGACAGTAAGCTGGTGCAGTTGCAAGCAGAGCGTCATGGCGGGATCTACATGTGAAGCGGAGTACATGGCAGCCTCGGAGGTAGCGCATGAAGCAATTTGGGTGAAGGAGTTCATCACCGACCTAGGAGTCATACCCTATGCGTCGGGGCCGATCAAACTCTTCTGTGACAACACTGGAGCTATTGCACTTGCCAAGGAGCCCAGGTTTCACAAGAAGACAAGGTACATCAAGCGTCGCTTCAACTCCATTCGTGAAAATGTTCAAGATGGAGACATAGATATTTGTAAAGTACATACGGACCTAAATGTAGCAGATCCGTTGACTAAACCTCTCCCTAGAGCAAAACATGATCAACACCAGAATTCCATGGGTGTTCGATTCATCACAATGAAACTAGATTATTGACTCTAGTGCAAGTGGGAGACTATTGGAAATATGCCCTAGAGGCAATAATAAAAGGATTATTATTATATTTCCTTGTTCATGATAATTGTCTTTTATTCATGCTATAATTGTGTTATCCGGAAATCGTAATACATGTGTGAATACATAGACACCAACATGTCCCTAGTAAGCCTCTAGTTGACTAGCTCGTTGATCAACAGATAGTCATGGTTTCCTGACTATGGACATTGGATGTCATTGATAACAAGATCACATCATTAGGAGAATGATGTGATGGACAAGACCCAATCCTAAACATAGCACAAGATCGTATAGTTCGTTTGCTAGAGTTTTTCCAATGTCAAGTATCTTTTCCTTAGACCATGAGATCGTGTAACTCCCGGATACCGTAGGAGTGCTTTGGGTGTACCAAACGTCACAACGTAACTGGGTGACTATAAAGGTATACTACGGGTATCTCCGAAAGTGTCTGTTGGGTTGACACGGATCAAGACTGGGATTTGTCACTCCGTAAGACGGAGAGGTATCTCTGGGCCCACTCGGTAATGCATCATCATAATGAGCTCAAAGTGACCAAGTGTCTGGTCACGGGATCATGCATTACGGTATGAGTAAAGTGACTTGCCGGTAACGAGATTGAACGAGGTATTGGGATACCGACGATCAAATCTCGGGCAAGTAACGTACTGATTGACAAAGGGAATTGTATACGGGGTTGCTTGAATCCTCGACATCGTGGTTCATCCGATGAGATCATCGAGGAGCATGTGGGAGCCAACATGGGTATCTAGATCGGGCTGTTTGTTATTGACCAGAGAGCCATCTCGGTCATGTCTACATGTCTCCCGAACCCGTAGGGTCTACACACTTAAGGTTCGGTGACGCTAGGGTTGTAGAGATATAATATGCAGTAACCCGGAAGTTGTTCGGAGTCCCGGATGAGATCCCAGATGTCACGAGGAGTTCCGGAATGGTCCGGAGGTGAAGATTTATATATAGGAAGTGCAGTTTCGGCCATCGGGACAGTTTCCGGGGTCACCAGTATTGTACCGGGACCACCGGAAGGGTCCCGGGGGTCCACCGGGTGGGGCCACCCATCCCGAAGGGCCCCATGGGCCAAAGTGGGGAGGGGAACCAGCCCATAGTGGGCTGGTGCGCCCCCCTTGGCCCACCCCATGCGCCTAGGGTTGGGAACCCTAGGGTGGGGGGCGCCCCACCTGGCTTGGGGGGCGCCCCACCTGGCTTGGGGGGCACTCCACCCCTTGGCCGCCCCCACTAGGAGATCCCATCTCCTAGGTCCGGCGCCCCCCTAGGGGAGCCTATATAAAGGGGGGAGGGAGGGGCAGCCGCACCCTTGAGTCTTGGCGCCTCCCTCTCCCCTGCTACACCTCTCCCTCTCGTAGTAGAACGGCGAAGCCCTGCTGCGGTGACCCCTGCATCCACCACCACGCCGTCGTGCTGCTGGATCTTCATCAACCTCTCCTCCCCCCTTGCTGGATCAAGAAGGAGGAGACGTCACGCTGACCGTACATGTGTTGAACACGGAGGTGCCGTCCGTTCGGCGCTAGGATCTCCGGTGATTTGGATCACGTCGAGTACGACTTCCTCATCCCCGTTCTTTGAACGCTTCCGCGCGTGATCTACGAAGGTATGTAGATGCAATCCGATCACTCGTTGCTAGATGAACTCATAGATGGATCTTGGTGAAACCGTAGGAAAAATTTTGTTTTCTGCAACGTTCCCCAACACAAGGTTCATGTTTTGTTGCTCCTTTTCCCTGTTTCTTCCGCCTGAGCGGTAGTACCGCTCATGGAGCGGTAGTACCGCTCGTGTGCGGGCTGAGCACATAACGGTTGGATTTCCCTCCTCCTATAAAAGGGGGTCTTCTTCACCATTGAACCTTATCCTTTGAGCCCGTGTTCTTCCCCCATTGTTGACCTTCTTCGAGCTTGCTAACTCTCAATCCCTACATGGATTCTTGCTAGTTTTTGAGGGAGAAGAGAGAGGAGATCTAGATCCACATTTCCACCAATCACTTTCTCCTCTATGTGAGGGGAGCCCCTTGGATCTAGATCTTGGAGTTCTTGGTGTTCTCTTTCTTGTTCTTCCTCTCATTTTCCTCCCTAGCATTAGTTGCTTCAGTGGGATTTGAGAGAGAAGGACTTGGGCACTCTGTGTGCCCTTGCCATTGCATTTGGTGCATCGGTTTGAGTTCTCCACGTGATACGTGGAAGTTACAAGTTGAGAAGCTTATTACTCTTGGGTGCTTGGTACCCTTGAGCTTGTTCCTCTTGGGTGCTTGGGCGCCCTAGATGGTTGTTGGTGTTCGGAGCTCAATCATTGTGGTGCAAAGCTCCGGGCAAGCGTCGGGGTCTCCAATTAGGTTGTGGAGATCGCCTCGAGCAATTTGACGGGTACCGGTGACCGCCCCCAAGGGTTGCCAAAGTGTACGGGTTTGGTGACCGCCCCCAAGGGTTGCCATTTGTACAGGTTCGGTGACCGCCCTCAAGGGTCCCTTAGTGGAATCACGGCATCTTGCATTGTGCGAGAGAGTGAGGAGATTACGGTGGCCCTAGTGGCTTCTTGGGGAGCATTGTGCCTCCACACCGCTCCAAACGGAGATTAGCATCCGCAAGGGTGTGAACTTCGGGATACATCGTCGTCTCCTCGTGCCTCGGTTATCTCTTACACGAGCCCTTTACTTATGCACTTTACTTTGTGATAGCCTTATTGTTTCTTGTCATATATCTTGCTATCACATAGTTGCTTATCTTTCTTAGCATAAGTTGTTGGTGCACATAGGTGAGCCTAGTTGTATTAGGTTTTGTGCTTGGCAAATTAACCGCTAGGTTTATTCCGCATTTGTTCAAGCCTAAATCATAATTATTTTCAAACGCCTATTCACCCCCCCCCCTCTAGGCGACATCCACGATCTTTCAGGTAGGACATCATCATAATGTGCACATTGTGATCAAGGAGTTGATCATGGGATGATGTGTTACGGAACGAGTAAAGAGACTTGCCGGTAATGAGATTGAACAAGGTATTGGGGTACCGACAATCGAATCTCGGGCAAGTATCATACCGATGGACAAAGGGAATTGTATACGGGATTGATTGAATCCTTGACATCGTGGTTCATCCGATGAGATCATCGTGGAGCATGTGGGAGCCAACATGGGTATCCAGATCCCACTGTTGGTTATTGACCGGAGAGTTGTCTCGGCCATGTCTCCATGACTCCCGAGCCCTAGGGTCTACACACTTAAGGTTCGATGACGCTAGGGTTATAGGGAATAGATGTACGTGGTTACCGAATGTTGTTCAGAGTTCCGAATGAGATCCCAGATGTCACGAGGAGTTCCGGAATGGTTCGGAGGTAAAGATTTATATATGGGAAGTCATCATACGGTCACCGGAACAATTCGGGGGTTACCGGTATTGTACCGAGACCACCGGAGGGGTTCCGGGGGTCCACCGGGAGGGTCCACCTGCCCCGGAGGGCCCTATGGGATGTATGTGGAGAGGGACCAGCCCCTTAGTGGGCTGGGCGCCTCCCCCCCTAGGGCCCATGCGCCTAGGGTTTGGGGGAACCCTAAAGGGGGGCGCCCCCCTTGCCTTGGGGGGCAAGGCAACCCCCCTTGGTCGTCGCCCCCTCCTCAGATTGGATCTGAGGGGGCCGGCCCCCCTCTCCCTTGCCCCTATATATATGTGGGGATTAGGAGGGCAGCCGCACCCAAGTTCTGGCGCAGCCCTCCCCCTCTCCCAAGTCCCCCTCTTCTCCTACGGTGCTTGGCGAAGCCCTGCAGGATTACCACGCTCCTGCTTTACCACCATGCCGTCGTGCTGCTACTGGATGGAGTCTTCCCCAACCTCTCCTTCCCCCCTTGCTGGATCAAGGCGTAGGAGACATCACCGGGCTGTATGTGTGTTGAACGTGGAGGTGTCATCCGTTCGGCACTAGGATCATCGGTGATTTGGATCACGACGAGTACGACTCCATCAACCCCGTTCACTTGAACGCTTCCGCTTAGCGATCTACAAGGGTATGTAGATGCACTCCCCTTCCCCTTGTTGCTAGATTACTCCATAGATTGATCTTGGTGATGCGTTTAAATTTTTGCTACGTTCCCCAACAGTTTAAACATTTTTTTATCAGCTCACACTTTGGATAGTGTGTGCAAGGAGCAAGGACGTAGTACCAACCCAATTAATCCACGACCGTTGATATGTTTGTGTGCGTCCGTGGTGCTACCTCAAATGCCGACCTAATTGCAGTGACACGTTCGGTTTGGTGAAAATGGGCACCCTCATGTCGTGAAATAAGATCATTTCTTTCTACGCGCAAAAAATGGCACCATGTGAATAATCTCGTGCCAAAGAACGCGTGCGGTTCACCTGAGCTCGCAGGGACCAGGTTGAACAATGGTGGTGCCGGTGGGGAGGTGGGGGTTGGGGCTGCAAGGGTAGCACGCCATTGCCGCCA
>NC_057809.1:561759675-561760312 GCF_018294505.1 Triticum aestivum | reverse complement strand
GCAGTAGTATAGGTACTGTACTGTAGATGTGCTAATTGGCCAGAGATAATCACATCATTAGCCCATATAAGATTTTTCTAGGGAAATTAGCCCATATAAGTACTAATATAATAACTATCATATACCGAAGCCCAATAGCCCATGTCATTGTCATGTGGTTGTGGCCTTTTGTTGTTTGCCCCATGCGATCGATTCTTTGATTGTGTCCTCGCACTAGGGTCTCAGGCGTTGTTTGCAGCCACCGGCTGCCCGGCCGCCGCTGCCGCTCCCGCTCAGGTAAGGCGCTCACCACGCCGCCACCCCTACTCTATCGGGTCCGTTGATCTGTCGTCTTTGTCCACTGTTTGTCCAGTATTTGAGGACTAAGGCAAGAGGAGGAGGCTTCATTAGATCAAAGTTTTATCGGGAGAAACGAAGATCAGATAGAGGAAGGTACTAGCACATACTTGTAGCTATCAGTTATTATGAAGGACAGTGATATTTGGCAACAGTGTGCCCGATAGGAAATTTACCTTACCTGTCGATCACCCATCAGCTAACCAGGCCAATCACCCCGCCAGCTAACCAGGCCGATCACCCCGCCAGAACACCAGGCCGATCGCTGTACAAGGCCCAACAAAAATGCCATCCCCCATGA
>NC_057809.1:561752724-561758959 GCF_018294505.1 Triticum aestivum | reverse complement strand
TGTTTAGTGTTCTTCCCAATCACCCCTGCGATTCTTGCCTTCAAACACCTGTGTAAAGAGTAAACAAAACAATGAGTTTCGAAAAAAAGAGTGAACACGTGTAGATGTATACTAATGTGCAAACGTAAAAATAAAATCAAGCAGGAGTAGATAAATGGATGCTAGCAGAGGAGATAATGCAGAGGATGAAGGAGGAGGTAGAATGCATGAAGAAGGCGATGCGGCGCGCACACCAAGCAGCAATTCAGCATACCCAAACATCATGGTGAAAGGTAAAATTACCAACATTATTGTTTACATATCATCATGGAATGAAAACCCAGTCTTATACTTTACTGTTGAAGTGGATTTGAAAATTAACATCATTGGTGCACACATATTACCAGGTCCAAAAAAATGCAAATTACCAGGGTTTTTTAGGCATAAAGAATACTTTACTATTGAAGTGGGTTTGAAACTTACCACCATGTGTGCACACATATTACAATGTCCAGAGGATGCAAATTACCAGGGTTTTTTAGGCAGAAAGAATGCTTTACTGTTGAAGTGGGTTTGTAAATTACCAGCATTGGTGCACTCATAATACCAGGTTCAGAGTATGCAAATTACCAGGGTTGTTTAGGAAGAAAAGAAAGATACATTCACTGAATCTTAGAAAACTACCATGATAGAAAACTGTTATTTATCATGTAATATTCCACTAATCTACCAGGCCAAATTGTAGGTGGTCGGGCAATCAGCGCAAACAACAGCTTGCCCAGTGGTGGAACAAGTGCATATAGTGCTGGAACAAATGCAAGCACAGGAGCTAGGAGCCTTGGAGAGCAGACAATAAGCGAACCAGCAACTCCAGAATCTGCTGGGATCGATGCTGATATGGAAGGAAGCAACATGGAGGCATATTCCACACCTAAGCCATCTTTACAAGGGACAAAATTTGACACCCTGGAGAGCGCACGTGACCACTACAGCACCTACGCGCGCAAGACTGGCTTTGTAATTAGGCAGCAATTCAAGAAAGAGAGGGTTGATGGAACTATAAGCAGGGTGCTACTAGTTTGTACAAAATATGGCAAATGATGAAAGGACAGGGATGAGCTGCAAGATGTGGAAAACCCAGCCAGCATTGTCAAGAAGAGGAAAAAAAGAAAGTTGTTAGGACTGAATGTGAAGTGCACATGTACCTATCCCACGATGATGCATGGTGGACTGTTGACCGTTTCGAGGACACCCACAATCACCCCCTGATCAAAAAGCCGTCCCTAACAAAATTCTTATCATCACATCGGTACATTCCGAAGGAGGAGCAGGACTTCTTGAGGGTTCTGCACGGATGCAACATTGAGACTGCGAGGCAGATGCAGCTGATGTCATGGTTCTACGGAAGCGCTAAAGAAGTACCCTACACGACACAAGACATTGCTAATCAACGAGCTAAGTTCCGCTTAGAGCACCGCCACAAGGACATTGGGAGCACAATTGCATACTTCCAAGAGAGGGCCAAAGATTCATATTTCTACTGGAGAATCAAACTTGATGATGAGGACATGGTTGAGAACTTGTTCTGGATAGATGGCGCATCACGCAGGGCATATGCAAAGTGTAATGACTGTTTGTCGTTTGACACGACATACATGACAAACATGTACAAGATGCTGTGTGAACCATTCATTGGAATTAATAACCATGGTCAATCCATCCAGTTTGGGTGTGGCTTCGTTGGAAATGAACTAAAGGAAAACTTTGCGTGGCTGTTTAACACATTCCTCCATGCAATGGGTGGTGTTGCCCCTAAAAACATCACCACAGACCAGGACTTTGCAATGAGGAGTGCGATCGACGAGGTCTTCTTGAACATAATACACAGAAATTGCCGCTGGCATATAATGAAGAAGGCGCATGAGAAACTTGGAAAACTTATGGCTGATGATAAACCACTAAACAAAGCGTTCAAAGACTGTGTCGACAATAGCTTGACTGGTACGTACCTAAACTGTTGACCCATTTTAATTACCATGCAGCAAACTTGAGAAAGCCATATGAATATATGTGATGCACAAGTTACCATGTGTGGGTCTACACAAGTTATCATGATCTTGTTGGCTATATTACCAGGGGCAGTTACATATGTTGATACCAACTTGTGGTTTAGAAAAGTTACCAGATCTGGAAAAACTGTTCAATAAAGTTACCATCTAACAACTAAGAAAAGTTACCAGCATACTTGTACTTTAATTACCAATGATTGTGTATGATGTTGTGATTGTCTCATGTTTTGTGTATCACAGAGGAAGAGTTGGAAAACAAATGGTGGGCAATGATGGATGAATATGGCCAGATCGACAATGAACATTTTCAATGGCTGTGGGAAAATAGGAAATGTTGGGCCCCAGTGTACTACATGAAGCATTTCTTTCCATTCTTGCAGACAACTGCAAGGAGCGAGGGATTCAATGTTGTGCTCAAGAAGTATGTGAACCCCAACAACTCACTGATTGAATTCGCAACTCAATACACCGCAATCCAGGAGAAAGTAATGGTGGCTGTGGCGAAAGAGCAAGTGGACACAATTTACAAAGAGGCAGACATGTATTCGTTGAACCCAATCGAGTTACAGATGCGAGGGATATACACACAAAATCTGTTCTCCAAGTTCCAGGTAGAGATGAAGCTAAAGACTGCTTATGGATGCAACACTTTGCAAGATGGAACCTTCAAGATGTGGTCGCTCCGAGGCATACTACCAAAGTATGGGGATAGGGACTACCATGTGCAGGCGAACAAGGATGAAGGGGTATACTCATGCACTTGCTGCAAGTTTGATCGCGATGGGCTATTGTGCACACACATACTACGAGTAATGGAACAGATTGGAGTCTACGAGATACCGAGGAAGTATATCCTGGATAGGTGGACATGGGATCCAGAAAAGGATCTTGTTCGGCCTGATTACCAACAGCCAACAGTTAAGAAGGGTATGACAGAAGAAGGAAAAAATATCATGAGATATACATCTATTCTGAATGATTTCAAGGAAGAAGCAAAAGACGCTTGCACTACTGATGAAGGGATGACGTTGGTAAGGAAACATGTTAGTGCTTTCAGAGACAACATGGATGCACTAAAAAAGAGGCAGCTAAAGAAAGCAAGAAAGGAAAAAGATGAGGGAAAAGAAGCACAAATGTTTTCTTCACCACTAGGGACTAGTGCCACTGAAGGTGTCCCAGTAGCGCATCAAGGAAGCATTCCTGTCACGCATGTGTCTGGCAATATTTTCCAGTTCCAGGGCTCACATGCCGAGGGATCCCAATCATCAAACACAAGAGTGATACTAGACCCACCAAAGTCTACTACGAAAGGGCGTCCGAGAGAGAAAAGATTCCAGCACCCATTTGACATTGTAAAGCCAAAAAAAGAGAGGAAGTGTAGAGTCTGCGGGTCGATAGATCATGATAAACGCAAATGTACCTCACCCATCCCGCACTGAGAAATGCAAGTTAGATGGGCATTGAAAAATCCAAGTTAGAGATTTTACTTATGAATTTTACCCATTTTATTGTGTAAAACAGTGTCGAGACACCATGTAATGAAAAGTTATCAGCACTAAAACATGTAAGTTATCGTCCAAAATGTAATGGGGATTTTCAGAAAAAGAGAATGAGATTAGTTATCGTTCTTTGTTTGTGAGCAAAATGTTATGACGCAATGAAAAATAAAGTTATCAGCACCTGTTATAGTATGTTATCAGCATTGACTATCATAATTATCAGCAAAAATGTATAAAAAAGATAGTAATCAGCCCAGTAAAAATGTATGAAACTATCATCATTCTTAATCATAAAACTTATATTGGTGCAAATTTCTCACATCAATTACTCCTTATTGAACAAGTGATAGCGCCATCGCGTGCATTTGTTAAGAGGATGGTCCAGCCACATGCTTGTCAATATCTTCCTCAGCGCCGGGATCTGCTCCTTAGTTATTGTCGGGATATTTTTACCATCCCAGAACTCCAAGATCTTGTACGCGAAGAAACCGCAATCAGTGTTGTAAGGAAAAAAATAAAAAATGTGTTAAAAAGCAAAATAAGATAAGCAAAAAGGTGAATGAACTTTTAAAATGCTACACTACTAAGTTACCGGGTATTTAGATGGAAAAAATGATGGAGTACTAGCCAAAAAAACTAACCCATTGTCCTGTTTGAACACATCGATGTACACCAGATCATAGTCTTGGATCTGCTTACTCGAGTCCTTGTACGCAATCAACCAGGCTTTTATAATCTCATTCATAAGCTTCGTCGCATGTGTGATGAGCGAAGGGCTATCTTGTGGACGAAGAGAATCAAGAACTTTAAATCGTTTTGCCTTGAGATTAAGGCACAAGACATACCAATGCCCGTCCTTTGGTAGACGTCCCAACTTTTGCAGTGTTGGAAACAATAGCTGTTAAAAAAATGTGAAGACATGAACACAATAAGTTATGAAGTTATCAATGCATTTACAGTTAAAAAGGCAAAGTTATCAGGACACTGACAACATATGTTACCAGTAGGCATACATGAAAGTTACCACAGAAAGGAAAAATGTGAACACATGAACACAAGAAGTTATCAATGCATTTACAGTTAAAAAAGGCAAAGTTATCAGGACAGTGACAACATATGTTACCAGTAGGCATACATGAAAGTTACCACAGAAAAGTAACATAACTAGGTACCAGCTAAAATTCTTTAATGGTACGATGTCTGACAAAACCAAAATAAGAGCCTGATAAAATTGCCTGTTAGACCACCTAAAAAACAGCTTGTACGATTTAAAAGAGGAAAAGTATGTAGTTTACGTAAAAAAATGTACCTAATTTTGGTGACTAAGTATGTAGTTTGCATCACGACGGAAATGTTTGATTAGGAACTTGCTCATCATATCATGTATGTGAAGATATACTGACAGCAACCATGGAAAGATGATCTTCCCTGGGGGTACATAATCAGAAAGAATTCGGATGTGGAGCTCTGCAATATTATTCGAAACTTGACCACCTTCTATCACACTATTAGCAAGCTCCTCCAATGTGACCCACCGCCCATCGATGTCAATAACCCTAATACTGAAAAGCAAACATAGAAAAAAAATAGTATATAAGCAAATGTTTTGCCGGGTGTGACCCACCGCCCATAGGAAAACAGTAAATGTCATTAGTGTTTTATCTTGGAGTCAACTGAATCAGTGGTGTGCTTGATAACTCCTGCGTAAATAACCTCTTCGAGTGCAGATGCTGTGAGGCCACAATATGGAGGCAGTAGGAACTGCGATGGGCGGCTTACCCTAACTTTCCGAATGTACGATTTAGGAGTCACACTGGCTGAATGATTACCATAGGGAGGTTGAATAGCTGGTCTAGCAAATTCAGGGCTGGTGGGGTGGTCTAGAAGAAAAGTGAAGGGAGTTATCAGAGTTGGGAATGACGGAAAGAAATATTATGGGGAAACAAAAAGCAAAGAAGTTATCAGAGTTTAGAACAGTAAATTATCAACGTGAAGATAATGATGTTATCAAGGTTGGCAGTAGGAAAAAGTTTGTTAAATAAAATCTTCCTATCAGTACCTTTTACAGAACCGTAATTTGCTTTTTCTCTAACAGTGGCACGTTCGACTTCTTCAACCCACATAATTACATCTTCGTCTTCAACATCCGCATCATAAACTTGAAATCGACGCTCTTCAAAAAGTTGCGATCAGGTCAGTTTGTGATCTGACAAAAGGAATGTCAAATATGTGGAAAAACAACTAAAGAAAAAAGTGATAGATAGTACAGAATGATGATATAATTGCTGTAGAGAGAAAAAGGGAAGAAAATGAGGGGGGTCAGGATAGTTAAAGGGACAGCATAAATATATTAGAATGGTTTGTCTGTGTGTGCAGGGAAAGGAGGGGGAGGGGTGTATTTACAGCATCAATAAAGGAAACAAAATGGTTGGAGTTATCAGCATGGTGATAGCAGAAGTTATCAGGGTATGATCACAAATGTTACCATTTAATTAACTAGTTAGCAAATAATTATCAGTCAGATGTTAGTAAAAGTTACCAGGAAAAATGAACAATAATAATCACGTATAATACATCCACACACCAGACAACATAAAAAATAAAAGAGCGCAAATGTGAAACGAAAACACATAATTCATTACATAGACACACGCAAAAGCATAAGTCATTACATGTGAGAGGGGGGGG
>NC_057809.1:561747881-561751448 GCF_018294505.1 Triticum aestivum | reverse complement strand
TTCTTGGGAGAAAAACAAGGAGAAGACCTAGTTGCAACTGCAATTGTAGAAGACTTCTTAACCTTCCTCACAGTAATCTTGGTCTTCTTGCTGCACACAAAGAAAATTAAACATGGACATCAACAGCTTATAAAAACAGTAGTTACCAGCTTATATTAACATTAGTTATTAGATTATATTTGCATACAACAGCTAAAAATAACATTAGTTACCAGCTTATATTGACAGAAGTTAACAGCTAAAAAATAACTTTAGTTACCAGCTTGTATTCAAATTATTTGACAGCTTAGGGCCAACTTGGTTATCCACATAATGCAAAAAAATCAACATCGTCACGAATCATTAATGAAGATGGTAAATATGAAGATAACAAAGTTACCAACAAATTTATCATGCTAAAAAAATAGTAAATATTGTAAGAGCTTTGACTATAAAAACTACCAGTCATTCCCGTAGAGATTATGATGCCATGCATAAAAGAGTTAAATTACCGGTATATATTCACCTAATTTACAAATGAAAAATAAAAAAATAGAGAAAATCATTTAGATATCATATAGTGAGGAAAAATAACATTCATAATCACCTGTGTGACATGTCAGACGAGTCAACATCTGCCGAAGAACGCGCATGATTACTAGGTATCTCCTCAGATGTGACACCCACACTGCTAGACAGCGTTTGCTGAAGGTCGGCAACACTAATAGATGGAGCATTCGAACACCTGACAAGTTATTATTTGAAAAGGATATAGTGCACGTGAGAAAAATGTTACCGTAGACAAATAACACATGCTTACCAGCATATAATTACTAAAATTATCATGCAAACAAAGTTAAACTACATATTGTTCAAATAAAAAACTGAAGTTATTATCGTGAAAATAGCTACTGAAAGTTATCAGCCTTATCATGATATAATTACTATCATTTCTAGAAAAAAACACAAGCTTGTTAAGGAATAGAAACTATCCAGACATATTTACTTCTAATTATCAGAAGCTAGGTGCTAAGAAAAGTTATAACACAAAAGAGTAACAACAAGTAAGTATGTACACAAAGAAAAATAACCATGGACATTACCAGCTTATAAAAACATTAGTTACCAGCTTATATTAACATTAGTTATCAGATTATATTTGCACACAACACCTAAAGTGTAACATTAGTTACCAGCTTATATTGACAGAAGTTACCAGCTATAAAATGCAATATAACAAATGAAAATAAAAAGAAATCAACTAGCAATAAGAAACTCACTTACAAGGATGTTGCTTCTTCCGCGTGGGATTGGCAATTACTGAGTTAGTGCCCTTATCAGGGCCTACAATGCCAAGGTCATTGATGACTATTGCCTTGATAGAACGATGTGTATCATCCAACGACGGCTGGTCAGAAACAGTTGTACCAGTGGCCATGGGCGAAGAAGGTAGGCGTAATTTCTTGCGACACCTGGAATATTGCTTTTCCAAGTTACGGACAAGAGAAGAACCGCACCTCCTCATAGAAGCATCAATAGCAGCCTCGTTTTGAGTATCCGTCATATCTGGCTGGTTATGCAATCCATCACTAGATACATTCCCAGAACGTGCAGTAAGCATAATCTGAGACTCGAGAGGCTGATCGGTTCCTGCAGTAGCAGTTCCATCAATTCCGGCTGACCTTACCGACACATTGGCAGTTGCAAATATGGTTGCACCCACATCTGCATCCGCTGCGCCACTACCTGAAGCATCATGGGCATTCGGTCCAGCACTGCCCCACTACCTGAAGCCTCATAGGCGTTCGGTCCACCTGAAGAACCATGGTAATGAATGTGAAAATCTAGATCTTCGTCAGAGTGACCATCACCGCCACCATCACTATCCTCATGATTAGAATCTGAACCTTCGACAGTTTGCTTGCCGGTATCTTTTACTTCACGCGAGCGGGATGTAGGACGGGTGCTTGCAGTCTTCCCGGCAGTCTTCCCGGCAGCAAAAGATAAACCCTTTAGTTGGCTCTCTAACACACGGGACATCCATGAGCTGTCTTCATCATCCAAGGACATGAACTCATTAACAAGAACACCCAGGAGGCCAACCATGCCAGACGAAAAGCGACCCACAATAGTAGAAGCTTTAGCAAGTTTCTGATAGAAAATCACGAATGAAAAAATAAATAATCAGGTTGTGAGAGAGATTAATTACCATGCAAAAACAACTAAAAATACCACACAAATATAAGTTCAAAATGAAGTTATTCCAAAGTGAGAATATAAAAAAAATAAAAGTTACCATCCTAAAAACAGTACAAGTTACCAGGTCTTTATAACAATATTTACCAGGAAAAGGAAAACAAAAATACCCAAACGCACAAAAAAGATTAAAAATACATGTTCAGAACAGTTTTGCGGTGCATGAACACGCATGAATTTATCTAGACCTTGTAAGCCACCAAACAAGCAATAGTCTTGACCATATTGGGGCTTAAGCTGAAAAAATATGATAAAAAACAAATTAAGATCTCGATAAAAAAGATGGCAATACATAGAACGTAAGAAAAATGACGAATGGGAAATTACCGGTAATTTCCCATAAGAAAGCTTGTCCCTCTGGACATCCATCCGGAGAACTTTCGATGCCAACTCATTCGTCCACACATTAATTGCAAAAGGACCATTAGGCAAGATGATACCAAGGCTAGTTAAGTCAATAGCATCTATATACAGAAGCTGGAAAAACAGAAAAGGTCATTACAATCTAGATGTTGGTGGAATAAGACGTACAATCCAAAATATCATGGGAACAAAAAAAGAATAGGGGGACTAACATTGTAGAATAGGAGGCAGCCCGTCGTAGGCTTTCCTTTTGAAAGGGCTTTGTGAAGCTGATCCGCAATAAATTTGCACCAGTTGAGGTTTTTTACATTGCCAATATTTTGCCGCGAAAAAAAGAAAGCACATAAAACATAGAGGAATGTATGCACACAAGTTAGCAGGGGACATAAGTAGATACTTATAACACTGTTAAAGCATGGAATCACCAAGTACATAAGCACACAATTACCACATTATTGAGAAGTAAGTCAAAATTACCATATTGCAAGGCATAAATAAATTATCAGGTGCATTACTAGATAATTACCACACGTTTAGAAAAAGTTATCAGGCGCATTACTACATAATTACCACACCATCAGAAAAAAGTTATCAGGTGCATCACTATGTAATTACTACACCTTCATAAAAAGTTATCCGGTGCATTACTATATAATTACTACACCTTCATATAAAGTTATGATGTGCATTACTACATAAATACCACACTTCAGATCATAGAAAAATCAAAGGGACAGATATTACCACACTCCAAAAAACAGGGAAAGTTATCAAAGTGCATATGTGTATAATCATCAGACTAAGAAGCAAAAAATTACCAGGTAGAAAAACCAGAAAAGAAAAGAGATAAAAAGCGTGAACTAGAAAGATAGCCAGATGTGCTTACCAACACAGGATACCATCTGGTGCTGATCTTGTTGGAAGTCGTCGGCGCCATCACGGTGCTGGCAGCAAGCACAAGCCACAAGC